>NC_134144.1:32824509-33022009 GCF_033958435.1 Carettochelys insculpta
CTTAAGGCTCTGGACTCATTATCTCCGAATGGGAACGATTAGGTGTACAGGGTTTGACACCTCGGTTTTACATGATAGGCTGTGCTACAGTCGCAGTGACAGAGGGAAGTACTAATTACCCAGGGCTATCTAATAACATGATTTTCTACCATTACCTCGAAAAGGCTAACGTTAACCAAGAAGAAAATAATCCTCATAAGCCACGGAGGGGGGGAAAACACAGGCACTTATGGATTTCGCTGGGTCTCTAACTGTCGAATAATAGCGCATAGATCAGCTTAAGCACGATCATGAGCAATCGAACTTTTCAGGCTGGCTTTCAATCGCCGCCCACCCTCTTCCTCCGCGGCCCACGCCAAATCCTTAAGCGCTGCATGCAAGTCACTCCTGCCCCCAGCTAGCCCGAGACTGGCCGCCTTGGGGGACGTGCTCAACAAGAGATCCGCCCTGGAGCTCTTTGCCGTCTGGTTACCCGCCAGCGCGGCCTCGCTGGAGCAGAGCTTCCAAAGGTGGGACCCACTCTCACAAATATCCCCCCCCCCCAACTTTTTCACGTGGGCGGTGGCTTCAGGGCAGCTGAGCTGGGAAAGGATTACTGGGACCTTCCCGGATGCTGGGGATCCGCTCACAACGGAGAGGGGGACAAGCCCATTGCTGACTTCTCACTTTCCCTTGCGCAGTCAAAATACTGGACGCTCTTGTCAGCGCTTTATAAAAGGGCCGTCTTGCTTCGGGCTTGTCAGCCGGCAAAGCCGTTTGACAGGCGCCAATTAATCCCCCTTCCGCGGTAGAAGCAGAAACGCGCCGCCTTTCTCATCGCAAACAAGTGACTTCTCTTTGTCATGCCTTTGAGTGGGTTCCTCACGAGTCAGGGTAGGAAACGGCAGCTCCCTTTCCTTTTTGCTGCCTACAAAGTGCCGGATGCCAGCTTGGGTACGCAAGTAGGGGAGAGGGAGCCGTGTTCGTCCGTAGCTTCAAAAACAACAAGAAGTCCGGTGGCACCTTGTAGGCTCACAGAAATTGTGGAGCATAATTAGAGGAAGGATGTGGATACACTGGAGAGGGTCCAGCGGAGAGCGACCAAAATAATTCGGGGGCTGGAGCATATGACCTATGAAGAAAGGTTGAGGGAATTGGGACAGTTTAGTCTGCAGAAGAGAAGACTGAGGGGGGACTTGATAACAGCCTTCAACTTACTGAAGGGAGGTTGCAAAGAGGCTGCTCACAGTGGTCACAGATGGCAGAACAGGGAACAATGGTCTCAAGTTGCGGTTGGGAAGGTCCAGGTTGAACATTAGGAAAAACTTTTTCACTAGGAGGGTGGTGAAGCATTGGAATGAGCTACTCAGGGAAGTAGTGGAGTCTCCATCCCTGGAGGTGTTTAAGTCTCGCCTCGACAAAGCCCTGGCGGGGCTGATCTGATGGGTTTGGTCCTGCCTAGGGCAGGGGGCTGGCCTCGATGGCTGTTATAGGTCTCTTCCAGCTCTATTGTTCTATGATTCTAAGGTTTCGTGGGCAAAAACCCGCTTCCTCAGATGCATGAGTGGCCACTTATACTCATTAGAGGTATAAATCAATGTGGCCACTCATGCATCCGAGGAAGCGGGTCTTTGCCCACGGAAGCTTATGCGCCACAATTGCTGTGAGTCTGTAAAGCGCCCCAGGACTTCTTGAATCAGCAAAGATCGTCTCACCTCAAACTTATCAGCTTTTCCTATGACTTTGGCTCCGTTGACTTCAGTGACCAAAGGGCGGAGCTTAAAGACAACGATGTCAAAGCCCTCCTGTCTGCAGCAATAGAGTACATGGCTCGCTGGTCACACGGACAAGTTGCAGTAGCCCCTTTTCCCTTGGTCCATTATCCGAAGCGTCGGGCATGGCATTGTGAAGGCTTAGGGGACTGGAACTAGGATAACATACCAAAGCTTGGACAATGGGTGACGTTTACGCACCGCCTGGAACGGCTGGTTCTAAGACGCGATTAGAACAGTCAGACCTAAGTTGGGAGGACAGTCGAGAGAAGAAGAAAAGTCAGTCCCGGGAAGTCCCATCCGATCCCATAGGATCACACTGTGCCATTGATTCGCCAGCAAGGTTGGCCGGTAGCCTCGGCTGGCCAGTTGAACTTAAAACCCAGTAACACCATGTGGCTCCCTGAGACTGCGAGAAAACAAAACAGCCCCTGATTCGTAGAAAAAGGTGGTGGTGAGTGCTTGGCCCGGCACGGGCTGCTCCAGCCAGAGAAGAGGTTGAAGATGGAGAGCAGCTGACAGAGGATCGCGAGATGAATGGACTTACTGCCAGAGAAGACAAAGACACAATTCAACCGCAATCATTTACTTGGGTGGGTCGGCAGGAGCTAGCTCGGGGTTCTTAGGGTGAAACAATGGGAATATTCAGCTTTATTCTGGTACCTCTGTACCAGCCGAATCCACCCGGCTCACGTACCAGCCGCTCACGTGTGTTTACCCGCTGAGGTCTTAAACGATCGCTGCAAGAGCCCGTGGCTCCATCCTGGGGCTGAGGAAAGAACTCACCATACAGAAAAGACAAGGAGAAAAGATCCAACCATCAGCCGAGTAGCAAGATCTGGGCCTCCGCGAGGTAAAATGCTGATAAACATAATGATGACTGGAGCCGGCCGAGCTATATTTATGGGGGGACAGGGCGTGTTTAACTAGTTGGAGGGGATTCTCCAAAGAGAGCACGCCAAGCACGCAAAGAAAAGACACCAGCAGCCGTTAGAGCAACACCTCCTGAAGTTTCACACGAGATTTGCTCTAGCCGGAGCAGAGAACAGCTCCACAGAGGAGGGAGGGTTAGAGCCTAGCGGGTTGGGTGCTACAGAAACACCAGAGAGACAGGCAGCACGAGCTCTTGGGAAATTGGCTGAAAAACAGCAGGTGGCTGTAAAGGGTCATTTCTCTGGACGGGAAGCGCTTGCCCGCTGGTTACAGCAAGCTTCGCTTTGGGGACCTGTCTGGTTGATCAGGAGCCTTTTAGGATTTCCAAACCAGCAAGAAGTCCTGTGGCACCTTATAGCCTAACAGAGATTTTGGAGCAGAAGCTGTCGTGGGCAAAGACCCGCTTTGTCAGATGTGAGATCGCAAGTGATGGGGAAGATGTAACCGAATCCCCGCAGAGCAATGCCAATAAATGATCGGGACGCCACAACAGGGCCCAGGCCATGGAACCGGCTCACCCCGTTGCCGGCCGAACAAGGCCATTAGGAGTTATTGAGGGGAAAACCTTTGACGTTACTGGGGCAGCCCCGTCTGTGAACACGCCAGTGGGGTGGATTCAGAGGTGAGCTTTAGCTGAAAACTCTTAACCACTATTTGCTGGACTGTGGAACTGAGGGAGCCTTCCAGAGCCCAACGACTTGGTTAGACCTGACTCGATTTCCAACAATACCTTAAGAGAGCTTTAGATAATCTTTTCATGCCACTGGCTTATGACATGGAAAACCTACAGTACGGGGATCCTGCGTCCGCGAAAGTCAAATCGGCTCAGCCACAATAATTTTGGCAGGCGGGCAACAAACACGAGACCTCTACAACATATACTCACACGAGGCAGGAGTTTCGGTGTGAGTAAGGGCGGCGGAACCGGCTTCTACGGACTGGTTTCCACTCCGGCTCAAGTCAGCGTGGGAACTTCTGGCAGTTTTATAGGTGGCAAAAGCCTGGGACCTCCCGTGAGTGTCTTCTCCAGCTCTCGCAGATGTTCTGGAGCAGAAGGTTTGCTGGGCAAAGACCGCCACGGAAGCTTCTGCTCCAAAAGATCCGTTAGTTTATAAGGCACCACGAGACTTCTTGTGTTTTTGGTGATCCAGACTAACTCGGCTGCCCCTCTGATGCTTCTCCAGCTCTGCCTCCAGGATGGATGAGAAAGGTGTATGGAGTGGGCTTCCAGGAAAGGTGTTATGATCCTCCCCCTACGTGGATACACCCGGGAGCACGAGCAAATTCGGGCTTCTTTGGGGGTTTCCCTTCTTTTTTAGTGAATGAAACCTTTGTCTGACATGAACCCCCTGGAGTCCCGAAACTGGGGAGCAGTGGCAGTTGTGACGCGGCACAAATAAACTCGCGGGGCGGGTACCTTTAGGAAAGCTTTTGGGCACGCCAGTGACACGTTTCCTAAACCATCAGAAATTTCTCCGCGCGTTTCAAACCCTGGCCGCGCTCCCTTTGAAGTGAGAGCCCAGGAGAACTCGCAATGCTCGGAGATGGAAAGGAGATCGCTTTTACCCAGATGCCCACAGCAAGGAATTCATGGGGGAGGAAGCCAGACAACGGGCCAAGACATTTCTGGGCGTTGTGATAAGATCACACGTGGTGGGGTTGTTCCCCCTGTTGAATGTTTCATCCGCTGTCCTTTGTCATTAGATAGCAAAATGATTAGCATTCATTTCCTGATTCCTCGAGATCCTTTCTCGTGCCGTCTGCAGTCTGGCCCGGACGACTGATATGTTCCTCTGGTGCCTATATATATGTGTGTGGTCCCTTTTATATCAATGCAACTATGAGGAGCTTGGATACGATAAATAAGGACCACGTCAGAGAGCAAAGCCAGGTCCTGCGAATTTACTCACACGCGTAACCGGTAATAGCCCCATATTCTCATATATTGAATCCCTCAGACTCCTGTGAGTCCAGGCTGCAGTAGTTCTGGACCTGGTGGAAGGCTCAGTGCCCCGAAGGTTTGCTCTATAGGGGAACGGGTGGTGTCCTTTAATACTTCGTTAGCACACCCCACCTTCTCTGTGAAAGTCTCTCTCCGCCTTCCGGCACGCTGGCTCCCGCCCACCCAGGCACAGCGAGAGCAGCTCTGACTAGAGCTCTGGTCCTGCCTGACTGCCGGGGGTGGTGCTGTAAAGGGGATGGTGCAGCGTGCAGCCCTTCACAGGAGCTGGCGGACAGGTCGTTGGTGTGAGACCCGTACCCAGGTTTCTAACGCCGGGACGTTTAACAGGCCAAGGACTGCGTTATTTAAAACCCCAAATTAACCCCTCCCCCGGGCTGAGAGCAACAAGGCAGGAAGGAGCGAGACCCTTTGGGCACGTGGAAAAGCGATCTGCACAGGCCCTGCGCGGCCCCGGGCTCCGAATAAGTGAAAGGAAGTTCCCCTAAACTATCAAGCACGGATCCCGTTGCCTCCGGCCTGCAGGGTCTGGGAGTTGTCAATTGCAGCGCGCTTGGAACGCCGGGGCGGAAACTAGCAAGGCCCGGAAGGTTCCTGTTTGCCAGCGCCCGGCCCGTGTCTTCCCCATTCCCGCTTCGCCTTTCACCGCCGAGGCTCCCATGGCGCGGCCCAGCTATAACACCCCTTTGCCGCCACACACTAGCTCGCTTGCTTCCTGCTCCCCAGGCTAGCGGTGTGCACAGGCCCCGGCACGGCCTGGGCCCTGGAGGGGATCTGGGGGTGTGGTGGGGGGGGGGGGGGAGATCTGTGTGTGTGTGTGTGTGTGTGTGTATACACTTCTAAGGTCCCAGCCAGCGCCTGCAGGGGGCTCCCTGCAGTTTACACACAGGGGCTGCTGCTGCTGCTGCTGCCCCCTGAGACCGGGTTTCCGGCCTGGATGCCCTGCCCAGTGACTGCCACGGCCCAGTAAAAGCCGGTGCCGGCCTGCACCCCGTGAAGCGCCCAGCCCTCGGGCCGGCCGGAGCGTGCCGAAGAAGGAGCACCCGAGGACCCAACCCGGCACAGGTTACAGGGCCGCGCCTCCTCGGCGTCCGGGGCTGGGTTGTGTGGGCGGGCAGAGGGGCTGCAAACGCCGCTGGTGTCCTAATACCACCGCGCGTCCAATTCTTCTCCCCTGCCCTGACAGCCTGCTCCGGCTGCCCTTTTCCGGGAGGGTGAAGATCTGCGCGGCTGGAAGTGCGGGGCGAGGGGTCCCTCTGTTCCGGGAGAGTCCCTCCGCGGTAGAAATGGAAGCGCTGATGGGGGCGCTCTGTGCTGGGAGATTAAAATGCCGCCTGTGCAGATCACGGGAGTTTATGACATGTCTACCAGGCCCCTGCGCATTTCCTTTTACCCCGCGAAAACATGTACAGCGTCTTGGGTTTTACATAGTGACAGTGCTTGAGTGGCCTTGTAATTAACATGCAACACCTGAGCTCACTTTTCACCAAGCACAATTATGTAGGTCTAGAGTATGATGTTTAACAAAATGACCTCTGAATGTAAATCCTTTATATGCTAAACAATGACTAGCTATTATTAACACATTATTAAAACTCCATTTAGAGGAACTTAATGACTGCACCTGCTATCAATGGTAGAGAATTTCACAGAAATGAAAGGATCATTAAAACCATGCCTATCGGTTCCAGACAAGGCAAATGAGGCTTTTGCCTAATTGAATTCAATTTCTCTGGGCCTTTAGAGGCAAAGCTATTTATTGTCCAATACAGGAGAGCCATCAGAACCAGGCCAATTGAAAGCCCTTCTCTGCTAGGTTAAAAACCCAACCCTGTCTTTTATGGAAGTGTGTTTCACATCATACACAACCAGTAAGAGACAAGTGGCCACACATCTTCATAATAAGCTTTGGGAAACTAATGGGCATCGTGAAAAACAAAGGTTTCCCCTCTCAGCCCACATCCAAGTTGCTTTTCTTCTCCTCATCTAGACTCAATTGTGGTTCCCATCTTGTTTTGAGATACCAGGGGCAAATCAGGGAAAGAGGACAAAACTGCAGTTTTAAGGAAACTAAGAAAGGGTATACAAAACTTCAGAGTGAAGACAGTAATAACAGTACATTTTCCAGTGCAGATTTATTATGGTCTCTATCTGTTTTGCTGAGTAGGAGTCAATGAGCAGAGGAAAAATCTACTCAATTTGACAGCGACATAGCCTTAGAATTTACAGAAAGAATCAAAGTTGTAGGAGTAGGCTTTGAAAACGCTTATAAATTGGAGCCAAAGGGTTCCCCCGCCCAGCCACAGAAATGTGGCATTAAAGCATATGGGAGACTTTTTGCATTCTTAAATATAAACATTTATTCTGATTTCCAGAGGTGGTAGGTATCTACTATGTCCAGTGAAGTGAATCAGAGTTGTGAACCCTCAGCCCTTCTGAAAAATCCAGCCAATAGTTCATTTTCCTATATTTCTGTAGTCTTTGAAAAAACAAAACTAAAATACCTCCCAGCTCAGTGCATGTGTGAAAAATTGTCATGCCAGGTGCTCCTCATACAATTGGTTGCCATCCTGTTTAAGTGATGACTGTGCTACACATACGTAATATGTGGGAATTTATGTTTTTAAGAAGTATGTTTATTTATGACAATGTTAACCCAATCCCAAATTTCAGGATTAGACATTATTTGCTGTTCTCTTTTCCCAAAAGACTGATTTTATGTGTTCAAAATCAGTTTTCTTTTTTAAGCCTGGTTATACAGACTTGTGGGTTTTTTCTTCATATATGGTATATAAAAAGGCTGTTCCCCCTTCACTCCTTCAAAAAGCTATTTTCTATCCTTCGTGTTTATCAATATCAGTCTTCCCCTTTGTTCATAATATCGCCTTTAAAACACAAAGGAGACAGTTATTTGCTGTGTAACTAGACATTTCTAGTTAAAGTTGTAAACTCTAGTATGCGGCAGTTTTGGCTTTGTTTTTCATAATTTTAAAAATATGAACACATCAATTATATTAGCCATATGGCTTGATCACATCAACCATCTCACAGACTAATTGTAGTTTAAACACTGACAACTTATTAGTTAAGGTGTTTAGGAAAACTCTCTCTACTCCTGTCTTGTTTAGAAAATCATTGGAATGTCAATGAATACTCAAAGCAAAGTCATTACATCACTTATTTTCATATTTTTCACTTTCTGTTTACTGAAAGAGTCCAAAACAGTTTTAGCAAATTTCTAGCTTGATTTACACTAGGGGAATGTGGGATAGGAAACCAGGGGGCTTTCATTTCAGTCTATCCCAATTTGCAATAATTTACTTAAAAGAAGCCAGTTTGCAGTAATTAGGAGGTAAGTAGTACTTTTTTTTTAGTTATTTTAGAGGCGGGTATTAGTGACAACATACAAGTGGTTCCATGCTGGCATTTACATACTGCAACTATAAACCTTCACCCTTCAGTGGTCCTAATACTTTGTCCATTAGATGTACTTACTCATTTAAATGTGAGTGTATTTAACTACTAAACAGATGGTCTATACTGTGCACAGTTATAAAGCAAGGGTTTGGTTATACTACCATATTTTAGGCTCCAGATTTCCTGCTTCCCTACATGCATTTCAAAGCAGTTTATTTTTCTGTACACAATATTAATATAGGTAGAGCAGCCCGTCTGGAATTCAGATAACATCTTTTTTGCTATCAGAGCTCTTGCAGGGAAGCTCTTGTAATGGTTTGCGGTGGCAGCTTTCGCAGAATTTAACTACTGCTGTACTTTTGCTTTTAACAGTCTGTTGGAAGTAGTTTGTGGGATGGTGGAATTATAAATACCTAACTGGCATTTAGGATCCTGGCTATTTTATTGGCTACAAATGGCCAAACTGAGGAAAGTCTTCTGTCCTCAAATTAGCACTACTGTAGCAGTAGCCAGGTCAGTGAATAGATCTGCTCTCTTTAGAGTTGCAATATATTTACATATATATTACATTCCCCACCCGCCCGCCCATGCTCATATAGTAACGAAATAAAAAAAGATAAAGGTTGCAACGTTAACCACTCACAACTTAGGAAATTGCAGAATTTAGGTTGTTTGTACAACCTTAATTTAGCCCTGTGTGTATGCATTATGAAACAGTCCTTAAATACATTATCACGTGCTATTTTTTCCCAGGATCCTGGCTCGTTCAGGGCACCGAAGCAATGGTGTTCACTGAAGGAGGAGCTATTCAATGCTCTATTCCAACTTACTTGTTCCAGCTCTGAGTACAGAATTATTAATTTCCTCATAGGTTTATAGTGCTCATGGGAATAGCAGCAGAGTATTTCACAAATGTTCATGCCCACAATAGGCTTGTCAGAGAAAGGGATGCTGTTATTAACCGAGGCATAAAGAGAGTAAGGGGTGTCTGGTGCACTGAATGAGGGAGGGGGTGTCGTATTAAAAACAGTATGTGATTGGGTAATGAAAGACAGTGCAAATGCCCAAAGCGACTAAATTAAGGTTGCACACGTAACCATAATTCTGGCATTTTCTAACTTTTGAGAACTTGAGTTTTCAAACTTAACGTTCTTTTCACAATGTCTTTTTGAGTAAAATTTCCTACACTCTCAAAAAGAATAAATAAATCACCCCAATCCCTCAATGGGTCATCAGCAGAGTTGGAATCATTAGATTCACAACAGAGAACTCTGCCGGTTGAGCTAACAAAGTACCTGATGGAGGTAACAAGCTCTCATTTTTCCTATAGACCAGCAACTGGAAGGGGGTTGCACACGCACGTTTTTTCAGTGGGTTTCAGCTACTTGATGGCACCGGGGGCATGTTGAGGCTCAGGAGTCATGGCTTCAGTACCAAGACGGAGAGGGGAATGTGCTCTAAAGGACAAAAACCCATCTGTGTCTGTTTCTCCAAGGCTGCTCCTGTCTGCTCCAGCCAGGCCTGTCTCTTCTTAAGCTCTAGATCCTCATCGCAGTCCCAGTAACTTTCCCCTGGGGTTCCTTATTCCAGTCCCAGTTTCCTTGATCAGCCAGTCCCAGTCATACTCTACAGCAGCAGTTCCCAAACTTTTCCGCATCATGCCCCCTTTTGATTTTTGAGAAACCCTCCTGCCTCCCCACCTCTTCTTTACCATCATCCAACCCCCCTTTTAACAAAAAAATCAATTAATAGTTTAAAACTTGATATAAAATGTTATTTCAAATTAAAAATAAGCACAAAGAGTTTTCTTGCCCCCTTGCCGGTGCCTGGTGCAGCCCCAGCTGGCCAGCTGCCTGAGCCCTGTGCCAGCTGCCAGAGATACCCTCACCAGCTCACCTGATACCTGCTCTGCCACAGCCATGTGCCTGAGCCCTGTGCCACAGGGGCCAGTTGCTGGCACGCCGCAGCTGCCTGCCCAACCCCCATGCGTCCAGGGCCAGATGCCCAACCCCCCCACCAGCCTGAGCCATCTGAGCCCCACACTGCTGGGGCCAGCCACCCACCTGCCAGACCAAGCCCCGCATTGCCAGAGCCAGGCACCTGAGCCCTATGCTACTGGGGCCAGTCACCCTTCCACCAGCTGCCTGCATGCCAGCCGCCCAGGCCCCATGGTACAGGGGCCAGCCACCAGCCCAAGCCGCCTGAGCCCCGCTATGCCAGAGCCGGTCGCCCAAGCCTCACAAGCCAGCTGCCCGAGCCTTGCAAGCCCTGCGAGCTGCCTGCCTGAGCACCTCTCCTCGCACAAAGCCAGGCACCACCAGCCTCCCACTCTTACCCCATCCCCATCCCCCTTACCTGAGCCAGGCACCCCCAGCTCTCCATCTAACCCCATCCTCTTCCTCCCCACCAACCCAGACTCACTCACCTTTGCAGCAGGCAGCTAGCTCCACGTGGGTCTTCACTGGCTGCCAGCTTTTTATAGCGGCTGCACCGGGTCACCCACGTAAAATGGCAGCGGCTGAGAGCTGGAAGCAAAGGCTGGCTGTTTCTTCGGCTGGGGGGAATGATGCGGGGGCTGGGTTGCCTCATGCCCCCTCTTGGAATTTCTTTATGCCCCACCGAGGGCATATGCTCTACAGAGTCTCCAGGTTCCTTGTCCAAGTCCCATTTTTCCTCTGCCCTAGCTCACTGTCCCAGCTTCCCTCCCTATGCTCATCAAAGTCTCCTCCCAGGCTCTTTGCTCGTCCATTCACATATCCCCTTGGGTCCCTTGCCCAAGTCTCCTTGTCAAGTCAGTACCAGGTTCTGTCTGCCTAATCCTCCAGTCTGTCCCCAACCTCAAGCCGTTAAAAATGCATGTGTAGGTCCTTCAATTGTTCCAGTGTGGGAAACCCCAGCTACTATGGGCCTGATCTGAAATTCAGTGCAGTCAGTGGGATTTGGCTCAGGCCTCATGGCCATGGCACTAGCTGTTGGCCTCAGGGCTGTTTCAATTCCTTTTTGTTTTATTTGAGTGGTGCCCCTCACTGTATCACTTTTCTATTTTTGTGTGTGATGGTAGCGCCCAAGTGTCCTATCCAAGTCAGGGCCACTTTTTGCAAGGCACGGTCCAGGCATACAGTGAAAAACACTTTGGGCTTTAGTGAATTCACAGCCTTCATTCAAAACAAGATGTAACAGGTGGATGAGGCCAAGAAATGGGTGAAAGGAATAGAATGGAGGAACAGTGAGTAATCATATTTCTTAGGACATGTACGAGTTGGATGCTGAATCTGTAAATATAATGTATTTCTGTTTGGACCAAATAAGCAGATCAGTGGCCGTAGTCTAATCTCTCCACTTGTCTAACGAGAGTCATCAGGGGCTACGCTACTGGCATCCTAGGAGAGGTGAGTCTTAAGGGATGGAGGAGAGGCAGCATAGTGGAGTGGCTTTAAAAGTCTGACAGTGATTGCCTGGGGACAAGGGGGAATGAACCACCAGCAGCAGAAGCCCTTTTTCATGATACCATGGCAGCCCTGCCTGTGCCAGATGCTGTTGTGTTTGTTTTGGCAGACCTTTATGTGGGTTTGGCTGCAGGTTGGGTTTCCATATCAATGCTGTCTAATGATCTATGACCATGATGCTTGTGTTGATCAATGGGCTTGTCTTTATTTGGGGTGGGGGCAAAGGTGCGGGGATTGTTTTTAATGTTCCTTGAGCATCATTTTGCTGCCCAATCTAGAAAGGGTTTTCTCAACTTTTATTTGGACGTGACATAGATCCTCATAGTAACTGTGACTAGCATTATGTGAGAAATAAACAGTGTTCAGCTGGAAGTATAAAGCCCCCAAAGCAAATTCATCATGTGGTGAGAGCGGGAAATACAGATGAATGGCTAACTGGCATTTGTACAGTACCCTTCAGGCACAGATCCTTCACAGCGTTTTGTACACAGACTGCCATACAAAGCACTTCCGTGCTGGTGTCTTCCAGTTTTTGCTTGTCTGATATTCTCCCTGCAGCTGCCTACAGATGGTAAGCAGGACCCATCTGATCAAGCCCAGTGATGTTATAAAACTATTCCAAAGAGAAAGATAATTTTATCTGGTTGAACTGAGAAATTTTGTCAGGAGAACTGAGATTTGGAAAGAACAAGTCCTCACACCCCCACTCCTGTGAAGTGCCCTGATAAAGCTGGATTATTTTAATGGTGGGCAGGAGAGTCACAAGAAATGTTAAGTAACTGTTTGCCATTTATAAAGAAAAGTGAATGAAATATGAATTTCAAAAATGTCACCAGTTTTTCACATACTGTGCATGAAGGGACAAACCACTCAGATCTGGATATTATTGTTCAACTGATCTTGTAGAGACAGAAATGAAAGTGAAGCGCCAGGTTAGAATGAGGTCTTACTTAGAGTCAGCTGACTTCCTCTTGGGTAGGCAGACAGATTGCCAGTCCAGCTAGCCTGGAATTATCAAAATCACACAGAGTTTCTAACAAGGCCCATCATAATACGAGTCCTGTGCCAGACAGGCTGCGAAGAAGGTGTGAGTGGATGTGGGTGTAGCATGAGTAAGACAAGGAGCAGGGCTGAAAAAGAAACTCTGGTTAAAAGGGGAGCAAAGGTATTTTGATGAGAGATCAGAGGACTGTCTCTAACCCAAGTTCTTGTGTTTTCTTTTCTTTCTTGCCTCTGCTGCTCTCACTGGCTACTCTTCAGGGCAGATCCTTGCTTTAACTTCACAGTGGGACATGGGGGAAAATGATAGAATGGGTCCCTGGCTCATGCCTGACCCACAAACAAAGCCCCCTGGAGAAAACAGTAAGACTTCAACAAGCTCAAAGTGAATAAAAGTTCTTTATACCATTTCCAGATGCACAGTGAATCATTCCTAGTGCCTTATAAAGCATTATTTGGTTGACAGTGTCTATTAAAATATCTGTTTATGAAATGCAACATCACCCCACAAAATTTACCTTTGTGTGCTATGAAAAATGGCCCATTTTCTGTGGAAAAAATAAAATAAATAAAATCCTGCCTTAGCAGTGGGATCTTTAATGTCACAAATGGGCAGGATGTCACTTTTATGCCACATCTGAAAGACAGATATCCATTTGCCACCACTTCTCATATCCTATTTATGATTGTTGCAATCACAAATAATGTAGTTGAGATCTAGTATATACTTGACCTGTACATATGGCAACATCTTGCTGCAGTGGTTAGAGCATTTTGACACAGCTATTTATCTAACTTGGCTTCTCATCTAATGTTTAACTCTCTCCATTCTTCAGGGACAGAAGAGCAGAACTTTGCATGTAGTTTGTTTTTATTAGTGTACTGATGCTAAGGGAAGGCCTTATACAAAATATATGGTGACACTTTGATCTGAATGTTGGGGTCACTATATCCCATGGGTTTCAGTCTGTTATCCATCTGGTTCCAGTTTGTGGAATCCTGGCAAGCGAGGAACAGCTCTTTAATGAAGAAACAAGGTTACATAACACCAGAGCTCTGCTGCTCAGACAGGATCATGGTGATGTAACCCGTCCAGAAGAAAACTCAAAGGAGATACCAAAAGTACACAACTTACATTTACTCTTTACTAACCAATCAACAAAGGTCTGTGCATTTGACATATGAACAATCATTGGTTAACAGCTGCCTTTTGTACAAGTCATGACAACGGCTGGTGTTCTGAGTTCTGCGTAACTACAGCTTTGCTGCGCTATCCTGCATTACCACTATAAATTGACAAAGTGCGCTCAGTGTAACAGCTGCCGTACTCAGTTTACGTTGGTGGTGTGCCAAGAATTTTGGCACACTGCCCACTTCTTAGATAAGGGGTTCCTTCTGTGCATGCATGGACCTATTAAGGTCATCCAGCGAACAGTCTGACTGACAGCCCAAGCTAAGTTTACTTCACTGGCTCCATCCTGCAGCTGAATTCTTGTCAACACAATCTACACAAACACCCTCAGGTGCAGGGGTCATTCCAATTTGAGTTTCAAAGACAGAATCACTCTATCAAGAATGTTGCATTCTTATTGCCTTAAAATTTCAACCTGAAAGTTGCTTGTCTTGGGAAATCATGGGGGATAAGGTGGTTTCTGAGATAGCCGAGTCACAATCCGTCAAATGCCTGCAGATTAGGATCTGGAATTTGAACCCTGAGAAGAATGGTGGAGCTGATTTTGATACATGATTCTTAATATCCAAAAATGTGTATTTTACCCTGTTCATGGGACACCATCAATGGGGAAAATCCTAATTTCAAAAAGGTCTTTAATCAACACATATGACATGTTTCTCTTTAAACAGCTGGATGTCAAAGCTGGGCTTTTGCCGGTGAAAAGATACAATGTAAATGGCCTGGCTCATTTGATAAAGCCAGGGTATGATATATTGCTTTTAATTAGACCAAGAAACACACCATATGTGATAAAGTTCTGCAGTTGCTTCTCACATTTTGTAAAAGCAATTTCCATTTAGTTGCATTCTTTCCGATCTGATGTTTGGAAATAGTTAACTAGCAACTGTTGCACTTCAGCTTTTGCTAAATTGTGTTCAGCTTACATATTAAAGAATATTACCCCTACATATTACTTAAACTTCTTCTGAGAAAATAAGTACCTATATGGACAAATGTATTTCATTGGTTTATGAACAAAAAATCTCACGCAGGTTATCATTAATCCGCATAAAGTCTTTGAATGCTGGATTGCACATGTGGATTGCTTATGTTTTATAGATTTTTACTTCTCACTTTGGCTAGATCATGGCTTTTTGGAGGCTAATTTTTTAGGGAACAGGCATATCTCTCCTAGTAAGCTTTTTCAGAGGATGAATATCTGTCCTAAAAGGCTTGTGTAGCATGGAATTCATATCTCAAATAATGCTATGCTTTTGATCTTATGCTGATGCCACCAGCTCAAATGCATAAAGTGTTTCACTTTTGCCCTGTGTATGGGCAGATCTAAGATGAGATTTGAACCCTTATTAAATTTCAAAGATTAAAGCATTTTACCCTTGAGGAAGTGCCACTGAAGTGATGGCCAGGCTGATCAGTGAACAGGATTTAGATAGAGTAGTATGATAAAATTAACAATGAGGAGCATGATTTAGATAGAGTAGTACAATAAAATGAACAATGAGGGGAAATATTGTAAGAGCAACTGTTAACCACAAAACTTCAAGGTATTGTAACTTGTGTGGAGCTCTCAGGAAGCCAGGGGAAGTGACATCCCTTATAATGCACTCCCAGAGTCAAATGCATCATCAGGGAAAAAAAAATTAGATAGAAAGTCAACAAATGTATGCATATTACAAACCAAACAGGCTTTGCATAAGCTTGTCTGTACCCATGAACGGTTTTGTCTAGCCCGTAATTCCTGTAAGGCTATGTCTGCGTTAGACATAGAAGCCGACCGCTGTTACTCAATGTTAGCTATGCCAATTGTGGAGCTAAAATCAACTTATCAGTGGTCAGCTTCAGTGTCTGTCTGCTCAGAAGATCGTTCACGGGAGTATTTCTCCCAGTGACCTCCCTTAATCCTTGTTGCTCGTGAAGAGTTCTGGGGTTGACTTTGACCCTGGAAAATGCTGTTTTGCATATGCCTTAGGCTAGAGGAACACTACTGTAGAAGATTGACCCACTCAGGGTTTATCTTCTGGGGTTTTGCTTCATGCATGTATGAAACGGTGCTTTCTGGGGTCAAAGTCGACCCTGGAACTCCTTGCAAGTGGCAAGGATTAAGGAAAGTTGATGGGAGAGACGTTCCCATCAACCTTCTTCGGTGTAGATAGACATTGAAATCAACCTCTGATAAGTCGATTTTAGCTACACAATTGGCGTAGTTAATGTTGCATATCGGCATTCGACTTCTATGTCTAGTGTAGACATTGGCTCAGACAACAAGTGTTTCTGGGTTATTTAAACCAAGAATAATACAGAGGATAGTAGATATTGCATTGTCTGCAGATGTACCTAGTAAGTTTTCTCCCTCCGTACTCTTTCTTTAGAACGTCTAACAAATTTGAGATATGGGTGTCTGAAGGGTGTGATATGTGGTAATTAGATGGGTGGTAGAAGCTGAGAGTCAGATGAGTAATGATAGAATGTTGATGTGTTTTAGAAGAATGCTGAATTTGGGAAGTAAGCCAGGAGCATGAGAAAGCACAGGTTGCTGCAGGTAGGATGAGGATAGTGGATATTTGAGGAGTAGGTAAATATCAGATGAAAGACACTGGACTCTAATTGTGTGTAGGGAAATAAAGCACAGAGAAGACGTCTGGTTGTGTAATGGCAGAAAGAGGCAAAATGTGGGGTGACGTGAATTGAATCTCCAACGTGGAAGATCCAGGAGAGCTCACCTGGGTAAATGAAGGACTGTAGCAGGACAGGTAGGCACTTAGACAATCTTTGTTTTCAGAGTTGTTGGCAGACATATATGTGAGGGTTTGCACGACTGGTGCCAATAGCTGCTTTCAATGCAGTGCTGAGAGCTTCTGATGGGCAGACATGAGATGAGCTTTCTAGAGACGACGTCTGAAATCTGTTTAGATTGATTTCTTGTTCTCCTTGTAACCTCTTCTTAGTTTACTAAAATGCAGTATTTTCTTAAGGAAATGCAAGTGGGTGTATTCTGAGATCTTCACGACAGCACAGTGCCCATTCCACTGAGTGAGCCTGCTTCTTCTTTTCCAAAAAGTATGATGTTCTGCCAGTCAAGTTGTCCAAAACATCATTCAAAATAAGTTATAAATCTTCTCAAAATCAACACAGCTAGACCAATAGTTGGACCATTAATGGAAAAGTAAATATTTTCCCACTGGGATGTACATTTTCAAGTGTTGTGGGATCTTATCACACGTTTGTCATCATAGCGGGTATTTTTCATCTGAGTGTTGATAGTTGCCATCTTTCTGAAAAGCGGCCATGTGTGACACTGGTGAACCTGTACAAGAGAACGTAAACCAATCCTCAGCCTCCTTTAACACAGACTTAGCAGTCACAAGAAAAGACTAATTATTTGTACCAAATTTAATATCAACTTGGTAGTATATTTGGTGTAAATTGCAAGTTTTTTCTTCTGACATTGACACCAAAATTAAAGTAGACTGGAAAGTAATTTACAATTTCTTCCACTGGATTCTCACATGACTCTTATATATTTCTAACCACTTCCCCCTTGTCTCTTTTGTGTATTATAAATATTTCTCATTCACTGTTTGGGCGATACTGAGTAATTTAGTGGAGAGGTTCTTGGAATTACCCATACAGTAAATGAAATCACTGTATACTAACCCAAAGAGTCTTGTCAGGGGAGCCATTATAATTACATAAAGCACCAATATATTTCTTGATGGTGCTGTAAAATATGCAAAGACTATGCTTTGGGCTCCCAACTGGCATGCATTGGAAGTTACATTCTGGTTCCTTAAGCCAGAATATGGTAGAGAGGAATGCTTATCCAAAGATTAAAAAACATATACTAGAATACTGCATGAAATTGCAATGGAGAAGTGTATACCCTCCAATGCATGAGATGACGTGTGTTTAGCAAAATGAAGTGCTGAGATGTACTGTCAATAATGCAGTCTGGTTGGAGGTGCTTTGGGTTCCCATAGGTGCTTTGGGTTCCCATAAATGACATTACTTTTCAACCAGAGGGGATGTTGTTACAGCAGATGCTGTTTGAAGCATTAGATGAGACATTGACTTCAGTTAAAAAGGTAAAAAAGCCCTCCTGGGTTCATTGGCGAGGAGAGTTTTCTGAATTAAAGGAACACATGATGCCCTCATTGAGTATCCAGCTCCTGTTTGGAGTTCAGGCTTTTGGGTGGAACAAAATGGTTTGGTTTATTTACCCTGAATGAGTCCCAGCTCGTAATTTTCTTGGCTTTATGGAATGATGGCTCAGTACTAATATTATTTTAATGAATATATATTTTAGATGTTTCTTAGTATACTTAGGTATAAATGACCTCCTGTAGTAATGCAATTCTTTTGTATTCCTCTTGATATTTTAAGTAAACAGCCGCGTACAGTGGCATTTTGCCCTCATTTTGACACTGTCATGTGTGATTTACTTAAACTTTCATTGGTTTGCCATATCACTTGAGAATGAAAAGTGTGCCTTTGAAAGCAATCACTGACATTGTTTCAGAATCAAACTGTTTTTCTTAAAGGTGGGCTGATATTGCTTAGTTACTCTTTGACATTGTAACAGGACACCCGTCCAAACTTGCACTAACATCATTATGCCATTGTCTTGGCAACATCCATAGCCTTTTGTCATTACAAATGTAAAATTGGGGCCAAGTCATTTTTTTCTGACTCTGATTAAGAAAACTTCAATCGGCTTTGCATTCAGAAGACGCTTCTTTGCCATGTTTCAGCTTAGCACGTTATTGGATACATGGGGAACATGGAGTGGCTGGTGTAAGGGAGATCTCTTCTTGGGGTGGACCCTCTCTCTCATGTCCAGAGATGCCCTGGTCAGCACCTCCTCCAGGGGTCCTGCCCATCTCTCATTTGGGCATGACCGGGCCTGAGGAGAAGTGGTGGCATGTGGAAGAGGATGGAGGGCAGAACTGGGTATGGGTGGCCAGAAGTGCTGGTGGTGGAAAGCTTGGCGCCTGAGCAGGTCTCAGTAATCTCTAGTATGCCTCCAGGCTTGGCCATAGGGTTTGGGTAAAACAACTCGAACAAGAGAAGCTGGGCCTGTACTCTGCTCATTGCAACTTCAATTAGCTGCCCCGCTGCACACATTGCTATGGGAATTGCTTTAAAGTGATAGAGTGGGATTGGCTGGAGAGAGTTACAAGGCTGCCTAATTCATTAGTTCAGATGGTAGAAACGACATGGGAATGAAGGGTGAAATAGAGGACGAGAGTGAGTGAGTGTGGGTAGAAGAATTAAAGCCAGAGCCACAATTTGATGGGGTATATTCCTTACACAATATTGGATACATGAGATGGTACGTTAGGTGTGCCTTACTGAGTGTGAAAGGGTGTATCTACCCTGCACTGGCTGGACGGGTGGGGACCAGGCTTATGGGGTAGAGAAGGCCCTACCCCCATGGCCCTGCTGGGCATCCTCTAGCTGCAGCCCTGGTATAAATGCCAGAGAAGCCAGCCACTTGGGGCTGGCCAACAGGGGAAAAGGAGCTCCTACCCTAGTCTGAACAGCAGCAGCAGCAGCCGCCACCGCCACCGCCACCACCACCGCCTGAGGAAGGGCAGTCGGAGCCTGAGTGGTGCCTCACGTCTGGAATGGGGTAGGAAGTCGCGCAGTGCAGGGAGCCAGGAGGCTACCCTCGATGAGCTCAGCCTGTTGCAAAGGGATTTCTTGCTGAGTTGGTGGTTGGGGGAATGCTCACCACCAACAGGGCTCTGGGCTGGAGCTCGGTGGAGAGGGAGGGCCTGGGTTCCCCCACCCCCATGCTTGTGATCCCAAGGAAGGGGGAACAGGAACTGCTTAAATTGATTAGAGGCTGCTGGGCCTGAACTGCTGAAATTGACTTGGCCACTGAGGCCATGACATTGACTAGGCTGCTGAGGCCTGACTAGGGTGGAAGCCCTCAGAAAAGGCACAGGGTGGAAAGCCCCAAGCTGGTGTATTCAGCGAGAGTAGGGTCTGGTGTAGGAAAATGCCTCAGGAAATGGCAGCAAAGGTTAAGCTGGTACAGGCCTAGGCTGCATATTATAGGGTCTGTGAGCTGGAGCCTAGTGTCAAAGTGTTGGCCAGTGTTCCTCTATTAGCTAGTGTCATAGGGCATTGGAAACATCAGCTGGACAATTGGTGAGGAAGAGAAAGACCTTAAGACCTGGCTAGAAAGCTGAGCCAGAAACTGCAAGCTGCCAGTCTGAGACAGAGAGAAGCTGCAGACAGAGAAGATGGGAAGGGAAACCATGGAGAAAGGTGAAGCATCTGGCAGAGCTGATAGTGGAGAAGGAACCCCATCACCGACCTCTTTCTCTTTCTCCTCCCCCATTGCTGGAGCTCTGAGCTTTGAATTGCTGTTGGAATGAGGCTTTGTAGTCTATCAGAGCATGGAAGAGAACACTTTTGTCCTCTTTTGAGGATTTGAGTGGTACTAATTGTGGCCTGTGCAAACCTTCTAGACTCCTGCTGACTTCCCCGTCCTTGGGATTAGGGTGTCCCTAGAGACAGAAGTGTAAATGACCTCTGTCTTCACTTCCGCTAGTACAGCACGGATTGTGCTCTCAGAGGGTGTTGTGCATTTCCTTCATTTGCTCAAGCATCCCCCACTCAAGGAAGTGGCAGTACATGGAAAACAAGATGCGAGAGAGAAATCAAATTGACAATACCATCCACTTTCAAAGAGGGACTTGATAGATGTTAATAAAGTGGGCCACACCCTCCTTGACTGAATTCATCTTGTCAACTTTGGCCTTCCTGTTGATTGGGACCCCCTCCTTTTCATGAGCCTGTACAATTAGACCTCTGGAATCTCCACTGCATTGCACCTGATGAAGAGGGTCTGTGCCCACCAAACCTTATGCTCCAAAATATCTATTAGTCTATAAGGTGTCACAGGACTCCTTGTTGTTTTTGTGGATACAGACTAATGTAGAATCATAGAATGCTGGGACTGGAAGGGACCTTGAGAGGTCATCGAGTCCAGCCCCCTGCCCTCATGGCACGATCAAGTACTGGCTAGGCCATGGCTCTCACTTTCTAGGTATGTAAGGAAAATTCATCATTTTAGAACAATTCAAATTCTTAAACCCTTGGAAATATGTCTTGGGTGAAACTGAGAACAATTTTTTTTTCTTCAGAGAAGATTCAGGTGTATAACATATTTTGTCTCCTGATTTTTATTATTACGAGGAATTTTTGCCCGAAAATGTATGTTTGGGGGTTAGATCCATGGTGGGGTTTATGCCACTCTAGCAGGTTAGACACAGCCTATAGTCTAATGTAGGGTTTGGAAATAATTTGGTAAAACATCTTATGCACTTCATTTACAGTGTTCTTTTTTTCACTACCTTGGCAGACTGTGGAGCTTCACTGCAACAGTAGCATTGAGCTCTCCTCGAGAGGGCTAAGTTTTACTTGAAGAGAGAAGCATGCTGTCCCTACAGCACCTGCGTTTCACACTTTAAGGAACAAAGACCACATTTGCGGTCCCGTAATGAGGAAAGATATGCTATAAATGGGATGTGTCCAATTAGATCGGCTCCACTGAGATAATTTTCCAGTACGATTGGCAAAAAGATGTGTGGCTCTTTGTCTCCTTGGGGGAAAAAAAAAAGAAACACCCAGGCATTTTATTAAAGGAAGCAGGCACTGGTCTTTTATCTGTTACAGTCTGGTATTTACAAGTGAAGCTGTTGGCTGTCTAATTGCAACTTACAAAAACAACATATACCCTCATTTAATCTCTCTAACTAGTTGCCACATTTAGTTTCCTAAGGGACAGTCTACAATCAAGTCTGAACTGAATTCTAACTCAGGTTAAAAAAAGATGAATGTGATTTGCATGCAAAAAATATTCCAGATACCATGTAAACAAACATCATTTTGCTTGTGTGAAATATTTAACCCATGGATAGAAGAATATGAGATTAATTTACTATCTTTGAAAATCTCATGGATGCTTAAAAGTAGACTCCCATGAGTATACATGTTTTGGCTCCCCGTTTACAATATAAAAATTGCAACTTACAAAAACAACATATCCCCTCATTTAATCTCGCTAAGTAGTTGCCACATTTAGTTTCCTAAGGGATAGTCTAAGATCAAGTCTGGACTGAATTGTAACTCAGGTTAAAAAAAGGTTAAAAAATTTTCAGGAAGAAGGGGCCAAAGACCCCCTGGGGGCCACACTTCTACACATTCTTTTGGAGTCTGGAAGAACATCTTCCAGACTCCAAATAATGTGACCTTATGCTAATGAGGCATGGGGAATTTGCATCTGCATCTCATTAGCATATTTCGGGCTGTTTATTAGCATACCACTTTCAGAGAAACCCTATGGTTTCAGAGAAAGTGGCATGTGTAGAAACGGCCCTGGTGCTTAAAATATTGGGTATCTAGCCCTCAGGGCTGTAAAGACAACCTTGAAAACAAGAAGTGAATGCCAATTACAAGCAAGACATTGCAGTTTTCCAGACTCTGCAGACAGACTGGTGAACAGCTGTAAGAGGAGTGAACTGGAGTGAGGTGATCCATCTTAGTGGGGCATTAGCTTGTCTACTTAATAACAGGTTAAATTTGAACACTAATAACTATTTCTCTGCTGCTCATTTTAACAGAAACAGTTTTGTCCCCCACAATCTCAATGTACCTTCAAAGGTATCAAAAGCGCTTACTTAGCAGGCACAACTTCTAGCAGTTGCAAAGATGATTTCTATGGTGCACAAATGTGTTATCCATGCAAAATCTCTTGTGTATGGAAAACTACAAGGTGGGGGCCATGTATAATAAATCACTTTTTATAAAAAACATGAATAAAATTGGTGTTATTTTATAAGGTGTGATATTTATTTTTAGTTAATTAAAACTCTATTTTTAATGGAGCTGCTGCACAGTCCAGGGACTGTGCCACTATTTTTAATTTGTGGGACAGGGCAATACTATCTGTCACTGAAACAACATGAGGATCTCCTGTAAATCCCCCAGGCGCAGGTCGTTCTAAGGTGCACGTGGGGTAAAATAGATACATTAAACAAGGGGCCCAGTTCTCAAATCCGTTACGTAACTTTTTATCATGGAAATCAATAGAGTTCCATGGGTGTCATGACACCGGTGCATCAGAGGGGAGAATTAGGCCCTGAATGTTTTTAGCTTGACCAGAATGAAGTTGTTTCGTAGAACTGATACTCTTCAAAGCAGTTCACTTGCTCGCTATTGGGACATACTTCCTTCAAAGCATAGATCTGCTTTTTTATATCAGATCTCTTAGCGTGTGGAACCAATGGTTGCCACGCTGGTAATGTACCCTGAAACTTACGTATTTACACTACTTGATGTATATTAGTGCCTAGCTAGCCTGTTGGCTAAAAGTGGAAGAAGGATTTGGTCACATGATCACTAATCTGCCTGAATGCCAGAAGTTATAGAAGTCCGGAACACGAACACTGAGGTGTTGCCCTTTGTGGTGACAGCCCATGTCACTGTTCACATCCTCGGACTAAAAACCACCCAGAGAGCCTGAAAACATCTCACCTACCCCGACGAACTGACTTACCTGAGTCTGGTCTGCCAGCAGCAATGCCTGAGTTTATTCTTTACCATTTCACCAGGTGCAGTGGTAGGACTGAGTCCATCTCTGGACTGACAGCTCTTGGACTGGGTCTACACTGAGGGGTATTGCCAGCAGCTTCATGCTAATGAACAGTCTCACAATAGCAAATGGCTGTATATTAGCATAATTGCATGCCTAATTAGCATAGCCACGTGAGATTTTGCTGCCAGCAGAAGCTGCTGGTGGCACTAAACAGGCTGTGTAGATGTGCCTCTGCCGGCAAAAACCCCTTCTGTCGCCAGCCTCTTTTGCCTGAATTTTTTCTTGTTTCTTGGTTTGCTTTCTGTCTTTCTTCCTGTATATCTTTATTTTAGGCTTCTTAAGTGATGTAATTTTCAATTAAAAACTGCGTCACACTACGGCTGTGTTTCTTGCCCTTTTTGATGCTTCTTCATTTCTCTGTAGTCATCATTTTGACAATTATATACTCATTGTTGCCGCTTAACAATAACCAACGCACATTTGTTACAGGCTATGGAATCTCTTTCACTGACTGAGATCAGGTGATGGAGGGCTATGTGTACTTCAGTACATGGATACAATGGGATGGGGCATTAAATGTGCTGTGCTCGAATTCACTCTCCATTTCCTTTCTCCCATGAGTTTATTTGACCATTAGCATGGCTTTAATTTGATTTTTATATGATTCTCCTTTTATTTACCCTTTACATGTGTCAGCATTACAACAAAGCTCCCTATATTATTCTTTCCAACACAGTGGCATCCTTTCAGCATTAAAAATATTAACATTCAGCATTTTGTCAGCAATCCCTTTCATAATACTCTCACATCAGCCCAGCTTCATATGCAGTTTATCTGCTCATTCAGTCAACATTAACCCCTGTGGGTCCTGTCAGCAGAAGTTTTTGGTCCAATAGTTATTTTTAACTCACTTTCTGGTATGAAATTAAAATGGGAGCATTGAACAATTCCCCTTCAGGTTTTCCTTTAATAATGCAAAGTGCTACTGAAGGCTTGCAAGTTGGAGGTATGGGAGGAAGAACAATGTAAATCTCACTTTCACTTTCCAGCTGTCTCTTTTCATGCTTCTCATTATCTGTCTCCCCGTTGCATTTTTCCTATTTAACATGAAGGGTGCAGCAAATCTTAGTTTTGTTTTTTGGTTAGTTATGACATCACAGGTGCTTTTTAGAAATTGCAAGCAGTCCTGTGGCACCTTAAAGACTAACAAATTTATTTATTAGGTAATGAGCTTTCGTGGGTAAGACCCATTTCAGATTTCAATTTTAGAAATTGGTTCATGAATGTGAAATCATCAAGGAAGCTCATGCCATATATCCACTCCTGGCTTGGGGCCCTGCTTATTTACATGTCAAACAGAATCACTGGATGAAATTTGGAATTCAGATGATAAAATAATTGACTCAAACTCAATGTACCTTATGGCTGTGTCTACACTGGAGAGGTCTGTCGACAGAAGTCCCCACAGAACTCTGCATTTGCTTCGCCAGAGTTATCCCTCCAAAATTTGAGGCATAACTCTCCATTGATAGAGTACCGTCGACAGAAGTACAGTGTAGACACTTCTGTCGATCGAGATGGCTTCCGGTTGCCGGGCAGCCCTGTTTGCAGAGCTACCATTGTACTTTCTGTCACCGGAGGGCAGTGCAGTCTGGCAGTTCTCCCTTGACAGAGCCAGTTGTGTGTAGCAGCAATGTCGACAGATGGTTCTAGTGTAGGCATAGCCTTTTTGCTTTCAGATACAATGCATAATATGCATCTATGGAGTTAGCAACTTAGATTTTTACTCTTTGAAAATGATATTTACTATTTGATAAAATACTATTCCCCCCATTTCTGTTTGCCTTAAACACAAACACTATGGAATGTTCTATACTGCAGGGAAGTAGAAAAGCACAATGAAGGGCATCTTCACACAGTATTGTCCTTGCTTTTGTTTCTCTTACCAAATATTTGGTTTAATAAAAGCCTGAACAAATGCACTTTGGACGTATTCTGTGTCACTCTTCCAGGAAGTGCAGAAAGACCAGTGCAATTTTATTTATCAGGCATTCACGCTTTTGCCAATAATATGAGTGCATAGCTCAGTGGTTGCAGCGTTGGCTTTGTAAACGCAGGGGTATAAACTCAATCCTTGAGGGGGCCTTTCAAGATTCTGGGACAAGTTAGATTTAAAACAATCAGTCGGGGTGACGATAGGTTCCTTCTAGCTCTGTGAGATACGTATTCTTAATAATGTGTGATTTTAATATACAGCAACCCCCCTCTATGTGTGATTTCAACTTGTGCTTAACTTGTGTTAACATGAATTAACCACAAGTTGAAACCAGGGGGTCCCAGGGGCTGGGGAGTGCCAGGAGCGCAGCTCCCTGCTCCAGGCCCCGGCTCCCCCAGCTGGGGTAGCTGGGTGGACAGACAGCTGTGGCTCTGTGCTTTCTTTCTAGCTTCCCCCAGCTGTGGAAAGCCAGGCAGATGGACAGACAGCCAGGCCAGGCAAGGGGAAGCTGGGGAGAAGCTGCTTGGCTCCCAGAGTGGCAGGGAGCTGGGAATCTGGGCTTGTGAGACCCAGGAAACTGACCAGCGCTGGTTTGCTCATCAGTTTCCCGGCTCCTGCAAGCCATCTCCCCCCACTGCAACTTGCGTGAAATTTTAATTACATGAGGGTGCGTAGGAGGGTCTACTGTACACATTTTTGATTAATCCCCATTAAGATATTGATCCAGCGTGCAGCACTCACAGTTGTCTTTATGAGTACAACCCTGTGAGTCTGACACAAGGAATTTACAATAACATGGGATAATGAACAAGGGTTATATTATCAAGCTTATTACTTTACCAGAAATACATTTTTAAATATGTCTACAAACCTGGTTTTGATCTTCTTCCTCTCTTCCTTGGAATAGTTATCACCAGTTCCTGAATCCATTATACAGGACAGTTTAATAAATACTATTTATGTCAACCCGCAGATTTTAGAACTCGGGTTCTTGTGGTCTGATCATGCTATAAGGCCTGTTTAATTTAAATCCAAGAAACCTGACAGTTTAAAGCTAAAATAAAATTAAAGTAGGGTGTTATATTTGAAAAAGATTTAATATGAAAATGTATAAGAAGAGATTCAAGGAAGGACAGAATTTTTGGGAAACACCACAAAGGAGGTGAAAAGACGAGAGAAGGCAGAATTGGCTGTCAGGTTCTAGCACAGCAAGGGTTTATGGAACTATCTCTTCAGAGGTAGATCCAACCTTCTCCAGAGGCATTGGGATGGAATTGGCCTGCTGCAGCTCCATTGCACCAGGCATAACTATCATCCTGGGGCCATTCATGGAAGGAACCTGTTGGTGGTTCACTCTTCCCCACACAAAGGCAGTTTGTCCTTGTAGAAATGGATGAAGAATTATTGTGTATCTTATTCCGGTAATCTTACTACTTTTTCTATTTACGAAATGTCTACCAAGAGATTCTATTTCTTTCATTTTCTGTTTACGTTAAAATATTTTTGGCGAATAATAGCTACGAATAATTTTGTTTCTGCTTGTTTGCAACCAGTTAATCATGAATCTACATTCCAAATCCCTGATCCTGTATTTGGACACTTAAATGAAAATGACCTGACTTCAGGTGACCAGCATCTGCAGCTCCACATCAGTGGTCAACACCTCTGAAAATAAAGCCACATAATGCTTAAACTTAGTTCTCATGCTTGCATTTTCCCTCCTATATGCCACATATTATGTTTCTGTTCTCTGATGGAGTGTAACTGTTAGACATGTGCTTTCTGTACTGTTGCTGACATTTATACATTTTCAAAATTAATAATCTTAAGATTTTGCACATGGAACTTGATTGGAACACTCAGAGTAGGTTTCCACTTTGAGCAGGGGGTATGATTCTCAGTCCATGAGAACACGCCCCTGCACTCGCTGTGACTGAGCTAGTGTGCAAAAAACATATTCAGATTTGTGGGAGGGGCTAGCTGCCCTAGCAGACACTTAGCATTTCAGATGAGGAAATACTGTTGTATTAGATGGAACAAAGGGGCCAAAGATGTTAACCCTGCCACTGTCCAACGTTAAACAGTGTTTAAACAAGGTCTGGGATAAGCACTGGAATAAATTGCCTGGGAAGACTGCGGACTCTCCGTCATTAGAGATTGCTAAGAACAGGTTAGACAAACGCCTGTCAGGGATGGTCTAGATAATACTTAGTCTTGCCATGAGTTAAGGGGACTGCATGAAATGACCTCTTGAGGTTCCTTCCAGTCTGATGATTCAGCATAGGGAGCTTCAGCTTGCTTCATACCAGGCAAATTCACCTGTAAAAATCTTTTAAACTTATTACAGCAAAGATGACAAATCAGTGAAAGCATGTTAAATGTAAGTATTAAGGCAGTTTAAAAACATTTTTGTTTCTCTTTCTTTGGACCTGGAAACAAGTTTTATGTTTTTTTTTTTAAAAGGAAGAACTCCTTCCTCCTCCTCAAATTTGACCGTCTTTTCAATGGTATCAAAGATAACTATCCTTTTGAGTAAAATAGAATTGAGACAAGCTGCTGCTGCTGTTAACGTCAGATCCCATTTCATCCTGGGTAGCATAGGGGATTCAGCTGGAGCTGGTATAGGTTGCAATGTCCTCAGGATCCCTCTCTCTGGCCTGGTCTGGTCAGAATCAGGATGACAAATGGTTCGGCCCCTAGAAAATGGTGAGAGAGCAGCCATCATGTTTCAGCTCAGTTCACTAGTCCCTCCCCCTTCATCTGTTATTTCTTTTTATGCTTCTCCCATGCCAAAGTCTCAATTTAAGGTCCCAAAAGAAGAGCGCTGGGTAGAATAGCCCATCCCCTCTTTATTTTGACCATCAATTGAGCCTAAATCCTACACACTTACTTTGGTTCATTATTTTGAGACCTACATTGTTTCTAACAAGCAAAATCTCAATCATCCTTGCCTTCTGTAGATCAGTTGGATTGATCGCTTTCCCACATAATTGGACTAACAACTGTTGGCCACGTGTTACGCTCGCAAGCAAGTGCACTGTAAGCATGCCCCAATCAGGGTTGACTATGTTTATTAGAATAAGGTTCCAATGAAACCATGTTAGCACGTGAAGGCGTCCCAGGCATGTGTGATCTCATATGGTATCGTCCTTGACTATGACAAAGGTGTCCTGGGTTCGACTCATGCTAAAGACAGCAGTTTACGCATGTCTGACGAGTTCCAATAAGAATGAAACCGGTCATGTGCTAACGTGGTTTCATTGGAACCTTATTCTAATCCTTGCCTTCTTTTTATATTTGTAGGCCATCTTTATTTGGACTGATTCACCCCCTTTCTCTTGCACCTGTTTAAAACATCATTGATTAAAAATAAATTGCCCTACTTTTAATGGTGAAGCTCTAAGCATGCAAAGGTTAGACTAATTGCCACAACACTACCGTACTTGGGATGGGGAACCTTTCTGTGTGAGTGTAACCATAGCTGTATTGTATTAGAGCTAGCCTTGGTACATCTCCTTGAACTGGGAAGACTATCTCCAGCTGGAAGCATAGCCATATTCTTAGGCTGTCTAAAGATATTCTGCAAGTTTTACTTTAAACTTTCCCATTTTTATACTATAATAGTTAAGAAAGGGAATATAAGAGGGGCTGTGAAGGCTGTCATAAAGAATAAATTTAACCATTAGATTACCTGCAGAATGCCCACCACATACACAACAGATACTTGCCCAGCTCTAGTATCTTGCTTCTTCCTTTGGAGACAGCCAGGAGTTGGGGGCTGTGCGCTCATGCACATGTGTGCAGGAGATCAAGCCTTGACCTGGAAGAGACGGCAGAATCATGTGTGAGGAAGCTGGATAACTCCTGAAGCACCATAGAACAGGGTTTTCCAGATTGAGGTTTGGGAGGTGGGAGCAGAAAGCAGTGCATCCTTAGATGCCGAAATCAAGGCTGAGAAAGAAATGGGAGAAAAGCATATGCTGCTGGTGGTTTGCTATTTCAGAATCAGATGGATCCCTTCTAACAAATTTCCCAGTACAATCATTGCTGTCCTCTATTGCATAGGAAGTATTTCTTCCAACGTGGGTCTGATTTGGTATTGAATTAAATTCAGAACAACAGCATTTGATGCAACTAATTAGAACATCATAATTCTACTTTTGGATTAAAAGTTCAGGATATATAATGCTCTAAAATATGACTGTTTTTCATTTCCTTTGAGGGGGTGCGTTTTGGAAAGCAGCATGGAAGAACAACTGAGGAAAGCAGTTCTCTGATAAATCATTGGAATGTATTTACAGCTCTGCTAAGAATAGAAAAAGACGGTTGTACTGTCATACAAACAAGAGCCACTAGTAGGACTTGGTGCAGATCCTGCTGGAGTCGTGATGCTAGTGAAGACGATAATATTGAAAATGATTAATGAATGATGAAAATACATTCAGATTTCCTCCAGGGAAAATCTTGATTTATACAAGATTACTGCTATGTTTCTTTTTTGCAAATAAATAAGGTTCATTATAAGTAGTGCAGATTGCCCCATAATTAAGATTCCGCAACACTTACCATTATAAGTCCCTGTTTTCAGGGCGTTATGTAAGCTGATAACCTGGGGAACTGCCCAGGAGAAATTCCAGTGCCCCCCCAGTTAATTAGCGGAGCATCTACATTGGACAGCATGTGTTTCCGTTGGTGGTGCACATTCACACGTGACTGGATAGAAAAAATTAGAGGGAACACTGGTTGTGATATTGCCAAACTTAAACTTTTAAGGGTGAAATTGCGTATGTCGTGTGTGCTTCAGGCTGATCTTTCTGAAAGTTTCAGCTTTAAAGAAATAGTCATTTACAGTAGTTAGATTGGGGAAAAATATATTTTGCCAGCGTTAAAAATAATCACACAACAGTTCTGCTGAGAGACTCTTGTCCTCACATGCTCTGGAGCAAAAGACATGCGATTCTTGCCATTCCTATGAAAACCCGTCCGAATGTTCCCATTTGTGAGAGTTTGGCAGCTAAATTCATGAAAGAGTCCATCTGCACCGAGCATACTCCATCACCTCACAACTCCTGTGTGCTCAGTGGACTTTGCAAGCGTCATTCCCTTACAGCATACTCCAGACCATTCTAGGCTGACAGAAGTTTCCATGCAGTATATTGTTCTTCCCAGCACCTGGGGACTCCTGTATGTCTAACCACGGGAACTGAGACCAGGGGTACTGTCTTTCCTGTGCTCTCACTACATCTGTTGGTGATCAGCAGGCTGTGAAGAGTGTAAGTATGGAACAAACTTCTTGTTCTTGTGTCCTTTCATCATCATTATAGGTTTTCCAGTGTTTCTGGTCTGTAGAACTGGCAAGATTTTCTGTGGTTCATGGTTTGTCCAGAAGTCAGCAGACAGACCAACAGATGTTCTATAGTTTGTGTTTCACTGCAGTCACATGTATTTGGGTTATTGGAATAGCCTCACATCTGCATATTGACTTTTGACCTGCCAACTGTTGTCTGGAGGTGATTTAAATATCCTGAAGTCTACCAATCTTTCTTTGCACCTGTGGGAAGACATTTGGCAGTACTAATGTATGTCTTGATGTCCTCATGGAGTAGTTTGAGCCCTGCGCACCGTATTTCCAGTTGTGCAGCCATCAGTGATTTTTTCAGAAAGTGGTTGTGTTGCAGTTAGGAAATGTTTCTGCAGTTTCAGGGAGCTAACTGCTGCAGTGTGGCCATGTTACAGGCATCTGGTATCTTCAACCTTTCACAAACATCCCATTTAGATTGTGATCACTCGCCTAATATACAGTCCAGTTAGTCTGGTGAGCATGTAAGCTGTTCACATTCGTTGGTTTTAGTGGTCCTGTAATGCAGCTGCAACTGTCATTCATTCAGCACAGGGTCCAGCTTCTTTGCATGAGCTAATCTTTCCCAAAACAGACATGTGTATTTGGTCATTGAATAGCAAAGTGCAAATGCAGGGGCTTTTTGTATTGCTAAGTAGGTTCCCCAGTCTGAATTTGCAAAACTCCTCCCAGTTGACTGAGGAGATATCTGAGCCACTAGTGATTAGCTTTGAAAAGTCATGGAATATGGGAGAGATTCCAGAAGACTGGAAAAGGGCAAATATTGTGCCATCTATTAAAGGGAAAAAAGGACAATCCAGGAAATAACAGACCAGTCAATCTAAGTTCTGTGCCAGGAAAGATAGTAGTAGTAGGCATCCTTCAGTCTGTGTAGACTATGGATCGTGCCCTTCGTAACTCCATTTAAGATCGTCATTTGCAGCCTTGCCTGTGACTGTGGAGGCCCACACGAGAGTGACAGTCCTTGCTACATCTACTACACATGTAGTGGGTGTCTGGCAGGTCCTTGCTGTCCTTTCTACGGGCTCGCTTCTCGTCTGCCAGTTGTCTGATCTTCATCTCTCTCTTCTGAAGGCCCTTGTGTAGTTCCTGCTTCCAGCTGCTGCAGTCGTCTGCCAGCTCTTCCCAACTATCTGGGTCGATGTCTACCTCCTTGAAGTCCCTCTTACAGATATCTTTGTAGCACAATTGGGGGCATCCAGGAGGTCTTTTGCCAGAGGCTAGCTCGCCATACAGGATGTCTTTTGGGATCCTTCCATCATTCATCCTGTGGACGTGGCCAAGCCAGCGGAGCCGCCGCTGCCTGAGGAGGGTATGCATGGTTGGAATTCCAGCTTCCTCGAGGACAGCGTTGTTGGGCACTCTGTCCTTCCACGATATCCCAAGAATGTGCCTGAGGCAGCACAAGTGGAAGACATTCAGCCTCTTTTCCTTGCAGGCGTACAAGGTCCAAGAACCGCTGCCGTAGAGGAGGGTGCTGAGGATGCAGGCTCTGTAGACTTGCATTTTGGTGTGGGTGTACAGCTTGTTGTTGTTTCACACTCTCTTGCTAAGTCTGAACAGAGTTGTGGCTGCTTTTCCAGTCCTCCTGTTCAGCTCAGTCTCCAGTGACAGGGTGTCGGTGATGGTGGACCCAAGGTAAGTAAACTTGTGGACGACCTCTAGCGTGTAATTGTCAGTGCTGATTGATGGAGGTTCAGCAACGTCCTGACCAAGTACGTTTGTCTTCTCTAGGCTGATGTAAGCCTGAAGTCCTTGCATGCTTTGGAGAACTGATCCAGCAGTTTTTGAAGCTGGTCTTCTCTGTGTGTCACTACAGCAGCGTCGTCTGCGAACAGCAGGTCTTTAGTGAGCACTTCCCGCACCTCAGACTTAGCCTTCAGCCTTGCAAGATTAAACAGTTTCCTGCCAGATCTTGTGTGCAAAAAGATGCCCTCTGTTGAGGACCCAAAGGCTTCAGGAGGAGTGCGAAGAAGATCCCGAACAATGTCGGAGCAAGGACACATCCTTGTTTGACACCACTCCTGATGCTGAAGGCATCCAATGATGTGCCGTCATATTGGATGGTTCCTCTCGTGTCTTTGTGGAAAGACTGGATCATCTTGAGTAGCCGTGGTGGACAGACTGTCTTGTGGAGCAATTTAAACAGTCCATCTCTACTGACTGAGTCGAAAGCCTTGGTCAGGTTGATGAGGGTGACATAGAGTGGCTCCCTCTGTTCCCTGCATTTCTCCTGCAGCTGCCTCAGGGAGAAGATCATGTCAATGGTAAATCTCTCGGCACGGAATCTGCACTGGGATTCAGGATACACCGTCTCAGCGAGTTTCTGGAGTTTGCCAAGAATGACACGAGCGAACAGTTTACTAGTGATACTTAGCAGGGAGATTCCATGGTAATTGTTGCAGTCACTTCTGTCTCCTTTGTTGTTATACAAGGTTACAATGTTGGCGTTCCGCATATCCTGTGGAACCTCACCCTCTCTCCAGCACAGGCACAGCAGCTCATGTAGGAGTTCCAGGAGTGTGTCCAAGGCACACTTGATTACCTCTGGTGGGATACCATCCTGGCCTGGGGCCTTTCCTACTGCAGTGCTGTCAATAGCTTTCTTCAATTCGACCATAGTTGGTTCCTGGTCCAGCTCGTCCATGACTGACAGGGGCTCGACGGCGTTGAGGGCTGTATCAACCACAATGTTCTCGCATGAGTACAGCTCAGAGTAGTGCTCGACCCATCGCTCCATCTGTTTGGCTTTGTCAGTGATGACTTCACCAGATTTGGATTTCACAGGTGCCTTCTTGTTCTGAATGGGTCCCATTGCCTTCTTTATGCCCTCGTACATTCCCCGAGGTTACCAGAGTTAGCACAGGTCTGGATACTGCTGCATAGTTTAAGCCAGTAGTTGTTGGCACAGTGCCTGGCTGTCTGCTGTACTATTTTTCTGGCTACTCTGAGTGCTTGCTGGGTACTCTGACTCGGGGAGTGCAGCGCGCTTCTTTTCGATGACTGAAATCATCTAATCGGAGTTAGCTTCGAACCAGTCATTTGTGTTTCCAGCTCTTCTTCCAAACACTGACAAGGCCGTATTGTAGATTGTGTCCCTCAGATGCTGCCATCTGGATGTCGCATCAGCACCCCCAGGGCTGCTGCAAAGATTGTCCTCAAGGGTCTCTCTGACCATTTCGGCTTTTTCTGAGTTTGCTGTCTTTCTGGCATCAATGCGGGGCCTTCCAGTTGATTTAGAATGGTGCAGCTTCTTGGATCTCAGCTTGATCTTGGAGCAGATTAGTGAATGATCTGTATCGCAGTCGGCACTATGGTAGCTGCATGTCAGGAGGACGTTTTTGAGGTTGTCGCGTCTGGTGATGACCAAGTCTAATTGGTGTCAGTATTTCGATCGTGGGTGTCTCCATGACCCTCTGGGCTGTGGCTTGGTTTGGAAATATGTGTTTGTGATGCACAGATTGTGGTACGTGCAAAGTTCGAGGAGACGCCGTCTGTTGTCATTCATTTTTCCCACACCAAAGTGACCTATGAAAGAGGCCCATGAGTCACGATCGGCTCCAACTCTTGCATTGAAGTCACCCAAAAGGTACAATTGTTCACGAGCAGGTATTTGTACTATGGCAGCACGGAGCTCATCATAGAACTTGTCCTTTGCTTCTGGTGTGGCTGTCAGGGTTAGAGCATAAGCGCTGATCAGGTGGATGGGACTGGCGCAGGTTTGAAGTTTGACCTGAAGGAGTATTTCTGATCCACCCATGACTAGTTCCACCATTTACAAAAGGGTGTTTCTGATGGCAAAGCCGACGCTGTACTCCCTGGGTTCCTCTTGGGCTTTGCCCTGCCAGAAAAAGGTGTAGTCCTTTTCCTTTAGGGATCCCGAAGCTACGAGTCACATCTTCTGCAAAGTGGCGATGTCATCTTGGAGTCTCTTCAGTTCCTCGTTTAATGACAGCGGTCTTTCGGGTGTTGCTGATGTCCTGAAGATCTTCAGTCAAACCGGTCAACATGGTCCGTACATTCCAACAAGCAAGCTTGAAACTTTGATAATTTCCTTTTTGTAATAATTTTCCTGATAATAAAGATAATAGAGAAAATAATTAGGGAATCCATTTGCTAACATCTAGAAAATATGATAAGTAACAGTCATCATGACTTTGTAAAAAACAAACCATGTCAAACTAACCTGATAGCTTTCTTTGAGAGGATAACAAGCCTTGTGGATTAGGGGGAAGCATTAGATGTGGTATATCCAGATTTTTGTAAGGCATTTGGTGCAGTTTCATTAACAAGCTAGGGAAATAAAACAGATGGAACTACTATAACGTAGATGCATAAATAGTTGAATAACTGTTCTCAGACAGTATTTATCCATCCATGCTGGAAGGGCACAGTTAGCGGGGTTCCTCACGGACCAATTCTGAGTCCTGTTCTGTTCAATATCTTCTTCAATGACTTAGATAATGGCATAGAGTTCACTTATAAAGTTTGTGGATGATACCAAGATGGGAGGGATTGCATGTGTTTTTGGACAGTAGGATTATAATTAAAAATGATCTGGACGTACTGGAGAAAAGGTCAGAGGTAAATAGGATGAAGTGCAATGAGGACAAATGCAAAGCACTCCATTTAGGAAGGAACAATCAGTTTCACACACACAAAATGGGAAATGACTGTCAAGAAAGGAATACTGCAGAAATGGTTCTCGGGATGATAATGGACCATGAGCTAAATATGAGTCAACAGTGGGATACTGTTGCAAAAAAACCCAAATATCAATCTAGGATGTATTAACAGGAGTTAAAGAGAATAACTTTTCTCTCTCCTCCATGTAATAACCTCTTAGCTACTTGAAAGCTGTTACCATGTCCCCTTTCAGTCTCCTCTTTTCCAGACTAAACAAACCCCATGACTTCAATCTCCTGCATAGGTCTGGTTTTCTAGACCTTGAATCTTTTTTTGTTGCTTTTACCCATTTGTCACAGTTCTAAAGACGGAAGAGACATAGATGCATTTTGGCTGGGCAGGCACACAATTGATTCTTGGTGTAATATACTGCGAGCCCAGAGGGCACCAATGTTAATGTGGTTTTGATCTGGAAGAGATCCTTGACTTGGGCAGCAAAGTATGTATTATTAGCATAGCCCCTGATTCACTGATTGTTTCACTTCATGTTCAAAGTTCACTGTCAATTTATGTTTGTGTTTGCAATTTCAAGCTGCCTGATTTTTTTGACCAATTCTAAAACCTTCAGCTGTAGATTTTCATTATAAGTTTCCTTTCAGTTTGACCACTGCTACCTTTGCTGTCTTTGTCCACTCCATGCCTTCCTGATACATCTGGAGCAACTTATCACTTAGTGTGCCTCTATCACTCCTTACATCAGTTCAGTTCTGAAGACCCACTTACTCTATCGTCACATCCTTCTGTTTGTTTTGTGCTGTGCTTTATTGTACCCAAAGTTCTTTTATATTTGTAAACTTCCCAGACCAGGTACTTGGTTTTTACCCCACGTTTTCTTCTGTAAAATATCACTTACATTAATGACACACTATAAATAATAATTACTTATGATCTTTTAGAATCATCAGGGAGATGGAACAAGCCATGTAATTGTTCTATTTTAATTAACCCCGTTCTGTACAATTTTAATATCTTAGGGAAGTTGCTTCTGGGGTTATTTCATTTAATTCCTAGGGCAATCCAATGATTTGTATAATACAAAGCTTACGTAAATGGTAGCCCTGGTTTTCAGAACCTTCAACTCTCTTTTGCATTGACTCCATTTCCTTCCTCTGAGCATGCCAACTTGGCTTTGTTTCAGAGCATGAGATTCTCCTGTACTATACTGGCAAATCTGCCAACTATTGTGGGAATCATACCCTTTTTTGGATCTAGGACCTCTTTAGCTGCCACCAGTGGAGGGAGAACTATACCTTCCTGGCCTATCCTGAGAGATACTGACCTGAACCTGTAAGTCTCCATAACATCTGTGGGAGTTCCTGAGGTGAACTCTTGGTCCCATTTAACTCAGTGGGAAAACTCCAATTGACTGCTATGGAGCCAGGGTTTCACTTTTGATGTTTAGCACTAGGTTCCATTGTCCTAACTGGTCTTTCACACTCATTCTCTTGTAGCGAGCCATTTTCTGTTTGTTTTAGAACTTTGTTTCCTTGGAGTTCATATTTCTTTACCCATTATTGTGTTAAAACATCTTTAAGGTAGAGATTTCAGTCTAACACTTTGATTTCAAGCCAACGTTCGGTTGGTTAGAAGAAAAAGCCAGGCAATGTGTAAGACCCTAGCACTGCAATTCTAATGAATGTCACCTTTGCCTTTGTAGTGTATCTAGCTTCTATTTCAAGGGAGAAAAAGTGAACTTGTGTATTTTAATGGGGACATGTCTCATATGGTACACAGAAAACACTAAAAACTCAGACTTTTTAGAACCAATTAATAGAGAATCCAGATTTTAGTTCTGAGGTAATAATATATAAAGGTCAGAGTTAAGGAGAATGTTAACAGGGAATATAGTATTGTGCCCAAGCTCTTCTTGATAAGATGCATGTGACACACCTGGCTTGATCAACGATAAAGACAGTGCCTCCAGGAAATCAGCATATATTTGAGCTAAGCAGGAGGTACAAGTCAAATTATGGCAAATGAAAGAGGACTAGTGGAAAAACAAGCAGTTAAATTCCAAGAAGCAGCTGATAGACGTGATTTTAGAGCATTCTGTGACCTGCAGAAGGCAGTCTATGGGCTTCATTTAATCTTCATTGAATCGCTCGGCTGTTGGCCTCACTTTGATCACAGATAGTGTTGAAATCCTTGACTGCTGGGCTGAACATTTTTGCAAAGAATTGAATCAGACCTCAACTTTTCACATCAGCATTCTTGAAGAGATTCTTCAGTGGGCTAATGATTTACAGCTTGTCATACCACCAACTCTTGATAAGGTACAAAAAGCTGTTAAACAGACTAAAGCTGTAAAGGCACCTGGCAGTGATGCAATTCCATTAGAAATTTAAAAAGCTGCTGGTGACCAGCTGATGTACAGTCTCACACATTTATTTAGTACCATTTGGGAGAAGGAACTAGTCCCCCAGGACTTCAGAGATGCTCTTATTGTACACATATACAAGAGAAAAGGTAACCAAGTGCGTTAAGAATGACCATTGGGGCATCTCTCTGCTCTCTATAGCTGGTAAGATCCTGGCCCCCAACCTTTACAACCGGCTTTTGCTACATGTGTTCAAAATGGTATTACACCTGAAAGCCAGTGCAGATTTCGTGCCCATCAAGGCACTGCTGATATGACATTTACATCCAGACACATACAAGAGAAAAGGAGAGAGCAACATCAGGATCTCTGTGTGATTTTCATCAACTTGACCAAGGCATTCAACACTGTCAACAGAAATGGGCGAATTGGCTGTCCTGAAAAATTTATCAGCATTGTTTGGTCTTTTCTTGATGGCATGCTTGGTAGCATCCTTAACAATGGAGAGAGATCAGCACCTTTTGAAATATCAAATGGTACAAAGCAAGGGTGTGTCCTTGCTCCTCTCCTGTTCAGCATCTACTTTTCAGTGATGTTGTTAATTGCTTTTAAGGACTACACGTTGGGCATATCTATTCAGTTTCTAACAGATGGCGGTATTTTCAATCTTTGGAGACTTCAGGCTCATACTAAAGTGGTTACTACAACCATCCGTGACCACCTGTTTGCTGATGACTGTGCATTATTGGCTCATTCATTGATGGAAGCACAGGAGCTTTTTGATCGCTTCGTTACTTCTGTTCACCACTTTGGACTCACAGAGAGCCTCAAGAAGACAGAAGTTATGCCTCAGCCTGTTTGGAAAGAGCCCAGCACTCCAGTGATCAATGCTGTTGGTACCGTCCTTCAGGCTGTTGACAGATTTTTACTACCTTGGAAGTGTACTGTCTTCTGGCATAAACATGGATCATGATGTATCTGCTTTATTAGCCAAAGCCAGTGCTTTGGAAAATTGACCAAAATGCCTATGGAATGATCATGGCATGGTATTAAACTTCATACTAAGGTAGCAGTTTATCAGGAAGTTGTTCTGAATTGTTTGCTGGATGGCTCGAAGTCATGGACAATATGTCACTGCCATGTTTTGAAACTTGATCAGTTCCATATGCGCTGTCTGAGGAAGATCGCTCAAGTGTATTGGTGAGACAGAATTCCTATCATGGAGGTTCTTAAGCTGTGTGGTGTCATGGGTATGGAAGCAATGCTTATGAACAAACAGCTTCACTGGATTGGTCAGGTTATGAGGATGGATGATATACAGATACCAAAGATGGTCTTCTATGGCCAGCTTGGTCACGGAAAGTGCTCTATTGGTGGTCAGTATAAGCACTATGAAGACATTTTAAAGGCCAGTGTGAAGTTATGCAGCATATCTCCCAATGATCTGGAAACTCTTGTTCAGGACAGATTGTCCTGGCAGCAGACCACTGTACAGGCTCTTAATTGCTTTGACAGTCAGGCTATCTGGACATTACGGGAAAAGCATAGGATCCAAAAAGAACATACAGCGCCTGTAGTTGGCTGTTTTTTATGTGACATCTGTAATCTCTCTGCTGATCAAGGATTGGTTTAGTTTCTCACCAATGGCATCATAGAAGATGAGATCTGTCGATCAATGGCTCAGTCCAAGAAAAAGAAGATAGTTAGTTAGTCTAGTATAACCAGTTGGTACAACTAGTTTGGTGTGGGCACGACAGGGAAGGAAGATATATGGAAAAATATAATGGTAATTATTTTAAAATTGAAAGATGGCATTTTTTCATTTTAATTCTTCAGAAATATGAATAATTTTTCCTGTATACTGTAGGTAAAGCATAAGGTTTAATATTAGCAGCGAACAGAATCTATACATAAAATTGTCTCCCTTCTTACACAGTTAGGAGCATACAAGCATCTTGTGTAACTAGTGAAATACATGTACAAAGCATGAGGTTAACTACTTATATTTCTGGGCATGCCATACTTTTCTCTTATTGGATAAGAAAATAAGTTGCGCCTCTGACGTTTTGATAGCTGACTCAAAATTAAGGTGAGTTTATTAACTGTAGGGCAAAATTGAACTAGGCTCAATTTGAGAGCCTTCAATTAACAAAAGAGTTAGAGTTTGTTTTTCTTATTATTTACTAAAATGCCTATATGTCTGTGGTTTATCCTATATAATTCACTCTGGAACTCATAGTTAAGCCTTGATCTTTTAAAAGTATTTTTTCCTGGGGTGAGGGTGGGGTAAGGCAGGAGTGGAGAGGAAGAATAAAGAACTCTTTGGCTTAATTTAAGTTTGCGTATTTCAAAGCAGGTATTTGCAAACTCAGAAAAAAAGTTCTTTTTATTAATCCATGATTTTGGAAACAGTCACACTAACCCACAACCACATACAAATACTAAAATCCTAATGGGACTATTTCTTTTTTTTTTTTTTTTAACTAAGCCTGTAACAGTTTACATTCACCTAATGGCCTTAGGTTATGAGCAAACTACTCAATTAGAGAATTTAGGCTGGTTGCCCACATATTTTAGAGCAAATTATCCCTTCACAAATGCAGAACCTCTGTATAAAATACCTAAACAGTATTTCCTGTTCCCCCCACTCCCAAAAAAAGGTGCAGGGGGAAAGAGCTGTTCTTTTCTCTAAATTCTCACCTTAAGCCTAGTATTTCTCTTAATGCCAGTGTAGCCATTTCATGGAGCAATATTTGTTTTTGCATCTCATAACTCACTCTAGACGCTTTTGCTGGCATGAGTTATAAAGCATCTGAAATGCTAATGAAAAGAATCTTTAATAACTTTAAAAAGTAACTCTCCCTCCCCTTGCTACTGATTCTTGAAGAGCAAGAGTTCTCTTAAAGGTGTGGCATCCTGACAGCTCTTTGATAACAGATCTTCTGCTTGTGAGGGCTCTCTGCATTCAGAGTTATTTAACACTTACTATTTCTCCCTCTGCTTCTTTGATTTAAAAGATGCTTCCAATCAATAAACACCCATTAAAAGTTCCTCTTCCTATCATACTAGGCTGATAGTCTTAATTGTCTGCAGCTGGGTGGATCATTTCATTCTGATTTCAAAGGCAGAGATTTTCAAAATGCAAGCCAGCTTATGAACTCCTCATAACACACTGTCTTGTGTCAAAAAAAAGAAGGCAAGTGACTGTATAGTGAAGGAATTCCTGTCATGCATCTTCCATAACTCAGGGGCAAATCCATCTCTGACCCACCATGCTCTAGGTGCAATAGAATCAGTATTATTTCCCTGTGACCCATGGTGGCAGATGGATGGCACAGAAAGTTTGATGGCAGACTGAGGTCATACCTCTTGGATTCAGAGCTATGTAGATTAGCTTTACTGAGGGGACAATGATGAAGTGTCCACTCCACTTACAACTGTCGGGGATTAAGATGGACAGGTAAGTCAATTAACTCCACAGGTTGCTGCTGGGAAAGGTCAGTCACTGGTGAAGACAATTCGGAGGTGGTACACAGAGTGACAGAGAGAGGAAAAAAAGGATGTCTCTTCCTCCTCCTTCTCCTCCTCCAGAGAATGAACAGTTAGACTTGGGAGAGGAAAGCCCAGAACTGAGAGGACAAGGGTCTCTTGATTGGAACCTGCAGAAGAAGCTGGGCTCAGGCTCTCCTACCAGGCATGGAAGGCATACTATGGACCTGAGGCAGTGAACGGAAACCCTACCTAGGACTGCTGAAGGAAAGGACTTTGATATATCCTGGAAAGGGGAATGCTAAGTGACCTAGTCAGAGATCTAAGTCACTGCAGTTCCAGGAGCAAGAGAGAGGCTGTAGGCCAGAGAGACACAACTGCAAATGAGGTCAGCTGCCTCTACAGCTAATCCACACAGTGACCAGGAGAAGATATCAGTCCATGTGTGAGTTGTGCAACCTGTGATATGGGCACACATCTTGTTTATGTTGCTGAAGCTGTGAGGCAGCAGGAGCAGTTGTGTGGTGACTTGGAGTCCAGGATGAAAATTTCTCTACATAGGCTTAGGGTGGTGGAGGGAGGGGGAGATCTACCACCCCAGTCACCCAAGCGTTTTACTTGGTGCTGGCACAGGATTGAGGCTTTGGCCTTTAGCACTGCTTTTATTATAGAAATCTCTGAACATATAAAACTCCCCATGAAGTCAGAGAGCACTGATCTGAATTTATATTGATTTACTTATTGGGATCTAATGGTGAAAGTTTACAAATTCTTTGCCTTGTCTCTTGTTCTTCATCTCCATACATGCTTGTCAAGTGCACCTTCTCTGCTACCAGCAACCTTTTTCACGTCTTCTTCCAAATCTCAAACCACCTGTTGCTAAGTCTTTTTTATGGAGATATACCTATCTCATAGAGGTGGAAGGGATCTTCAGAGGTCAACGAGTCCAGTCCCCTGCCTTCTCAGCAGGGCCTATCACAATCCCTGACAGATTGTTCTTTTTAAAATCTGTTTGCCCGAGATGTTCCCCTCAAGGACTGAATGCAAAACCGTACGTTTAGCATGCCAATGCTCAAACTGAGCTATCTCTCCCTCTTTGTCATGTGAATACTAGTTCTTGTACTTTATGGCTAGCATCACACATTATTGTTTCATAAGACACAACCACCTCAGTCAATATTCCCTTAGTTTTTACATCACATGTGCTACATTCACCGTGGGGTCTATAATTCCATTGCCTTGCTTATCAGCTTTTGTTTTACTGAGTGTCCGCTTGAGCTGTCTCATTTTGGTGATAGTTCTTATTTTCCTTCCTCACTAGCCAGCATTCTGACTCATACAGCATGGCTGCCTAATGATAATCTTATATACTTTGCTTTTTAGTTCACAGGGAACGTACTTATTGCAGATAATTCCTGCTACCTCTACCTATTTGCACCAAGCACTCTACTTGTGGATTCTAATAAATTCATCCTCATTTCCATTATGGCTCAACAGTGAAACAAGTCATATTGAATCTGTTGCACAGACTTTATACCACTACATATTACTTGTTTCTTTTGTCTCCCTCAATGAAGAATTGCAAGTTTTCCATCTTTTGTTGAGTGATTTGTAAACTATTTTCTTCTAATGCAGGCATCCATTGTTCCAAGTTACTTTCCAGGTTCTGTTTATCTTCATGGCACAAAAAACAAAAAAAACCCCCAAAACATGGGTGCTGGAAACAGGGGCTTGAGGGTGCTGTAGCATCTCTTGACATGAAGGGGTTTTCATTATATACAAGATTTGTAGTTAGTTTCACTGGCTCCCAGCACCTCTTAAAAAAAGTCATGATGGAAAAGTATTCTTTATGGACTCTCTTCGCTAATCTCCTGAGTCAAGGACTGCATCTACACTAGAGCAATCTGTTGCCTGAAGTTTCTGTTGGACAACATTTCTGTCAATAGATTGTGGCCAGACTCTGAAGCTACTCTCTTGACACAATGGCCAACCAGAAGCGCAGCAAACAGGGCTGCCTGGTGTACTGGAAGCCCCGTCTGCTGACGGACGGCCCCCAGAACATCCAGACTAAAATGTTGACAGAAATGCTGCATTCTGTCAGTTTACTGTTGACAGAATGCCTTTGTAATGTGGATGCTCCGCAGGTTTTGTCCACAAAACTCTCTAATGGAGACATAGCGTAGGTGCTGTGCAATTCTGTATATGTCTTCTGCAGTGACTGCAAACCCTGCATTACTGACCTTCCTGGAATAAACGTGAATTGGTTGTGGTATACTTGATGCTTCAGCTCCTCTCAACGTAATTTCTGAATAATTCATTTCATCATACTAATTATTAACTTGATAGGTCTATAATTACTACATTCTGGCACATCTCCTTTACCCTTGAAGATAGGGACCAATGTGCTCTTTTGCCACTGATTGGGAAGTTTTCCAGTGTGAAGAAAATTAGTCTCATAACCTTTGATGGAGCCAAGAATATGTTAAAATATATGACTAGATTCAATGGTAGATCATTTGTGTGTTCTTGTCAGTTTTGATTGAAGTAATTTGTCCTCAGGCAACAGTTAAAAGAAGAGAGGGTGTTTTTTTTTTTTTTTTTATCGACAAGTTCAGGAAGAAAGGGTATTTGTTCCATGTGTAAGAATAAAGGGCTTGCTCTTGTTCTAGTTGAAATTAATGGAAGTTCTCACATGATTTCATTTGGTAGAAGGAGCCGGCACTAAGAAAATAATTCATATGATTATTGGAAAGAGAAGGGCACACAATCATAATTTTCCCAAATGTGGGCCACCACATACAAGCAATGGAGTATGTCTTTCTTCTATTAATGTGGACTTTTCTGATCAAAAACTAGGGTGATCTCTATCAAGTTTTGTGCAGAATGAAGCAAACCACCAAGGAAAATGTATCTATTTTAGGACGCAGGTTCTATTAAGAAAGTCTTGGATAAACTGAATACAAATAAATGTCTGATCTCCATGTTTTACATAATTTCATTAAGGATTATTGGCCTTAGACCACCATTTTCAGTTTGCTAGGCCCTAATAAAACTAATATTGAATTTCATATGCAAAGCTTATATGTTTGCTATAGCATTGTCTTCCCTAGAGACATTTGAATTTTCTTTAAGTTAAAGATAAACTAGTTAAATGCTGATCTCAAACACTTATCACAAAGTTACATTATCAAGACAATGAATTTTGAGATATATGTTTAGGAGTTTGCAGTAACTTCCTTTAAATCTAATACTCTAAAAACTTTTCATTCAATGTTCTGTCCCTTTTCATATGAAGTTCTGTGTTACTGGCCAATTTACGGCCAGACTTATCTAATAAACAAGGTTGTAGGAATGTATTTATAGATTGTTAGAAATATGTGCAGAGCCTGTACTTTCCCTAGCAATAATGTATTTTTATTGTTTTTGAAATTATAATAGAAACACTATTAATAATAGCAAAGAAAAATAATTGGAAAAAATAAATATTAACTCTGTTAATCATATACTGGATAAGGAGACACATCAGCCAAGATTTTAAAAAATGGCTAATGATTATGGATGCCTTAATATTGGGGTGCCCACTTTGAACACTTGAAAGCCTTGCTTTTCAAAAGTTCTGTGTTCGGTAAGTTCTTAGTTTCAGGATATTTTAAGGTGTTTCAAGTTTGACATTCAAAATCATGACCTGCTTTTGATAATCGTAGCCACAGAGAATTTCTGGATTTGGTAAATGAGTAAGCAAACCAGCATAAGTAAGAATTCCTAGTACAAAATCAACATTGTTAGTTTATTTATATAAGTGCGTTGTATTAACACACACACACACACACACACACACACACAATATTGATAGTGTATTTATTATTTTTGTTTCTGATAGAACTGGCTAGGATCAGGGACCTCATTGTTCTAGATTCTGTACCTGCACAGAAGAAAGAAAGTCCCTGTCCCAAGAACTTACAATCTAAAGCTTTGTCTGTACTGCCTATCAGTATCGATACAGATGCTTAAACACAGCCTTCCCTCCTGCCCCCCACTCTGCGAAAAGACAAAAGTTTTACCATGGCAAATGGCAGCGTAAACAACTCATTGTGGGCAGGAGTGCTCTCCTGTTGACAAAGTGAGCTCCACTCGTAGGAGGTTGAAGTATTTTGTTGGCAAAAGTGCCAAAAAACAGCATTTACACTGCTTGACTTTTAGTGACATGACAAACATTATTTTATAAGGTAACTCAGATTTAACAAAATTCATATTTTGTCATAATGTGAAACTCTTCTTTTTATCTGTTTAGATTATCTTTCCATCTAATCTCCTTTATTTTCAGTGGGACTCAATCACTCGTAAAAATAAGTCAGAATCGTTCATTTTTAATTGCAGCATTCTGGCTTATCTTGCCTAAGGAACTGACAGCTCATCTAAAACTTTACTCTTTCCCATCTGCCTTATACTCCATCTTTCATTCATTAGCACCTTCTCTTTGGTTTTATCTTTCACTAGCCCACCCTGGCAGTTGATGAATGGTAATTTATAAATCAGGCAGCAAAGGAACACAAGGGTGCTATATTTATACCATGGAAACAGAGTTCATTGCCTGTAAAATGCATCCTAACTTCTGCTAATCCTACCCTAACTATCCTAGGTCATTTAGGCCTCCCCCACCCACATACTTTAAAGCATTCAAAGAGTAGAAGTCTAACTTTATTTAAGGTTCTCTGAGTAACTAAAGTAGTTTTGAACTGGCCCTTAGTCCTAATATTTGAAATCTGTATTTAGTAGTCAGACCAGGGTTCAGGTGAAAAACTTTGACGTAGGAAATTCCTCTTTTTGTCTATCCTCCGCCCATATTTAATAAAATAGTTTTATTTTAACAAGGGGTTGAGTGTTGGGTTTTGCAATCAGTTCAGGTTCTGATTCACAGGCCCATATTAAATATTGACATGTTGAGAGCTCAGTCCTGGAAGTCGTTCATATGTGGAATTCTTGTTGGCGTCACTGAAAGTGCTATTGGTGAAGAATTGTAAGACTAGGTCCTAAATGATCTGCAGCTTTAAATAGTAACAGTTGTGATGTGAAACACTCACAACTTGAAACTAGTTCTAAATGTCAGCAGGCTTTCTGAGTTGCATAATCCCTAAAAGAGCTTATTTTATGCCAATGTATATGAAAAGACAAACAGAAGCTATTCATCTAAGTAGAAATGCAAAAAAATTGGTTACTGTCCTTCAGATTTCAAAATGTACATTTGCTTTTAAGGGGAGTTCTAATATTTGTTATCTTTTACAGAGTGAGGTACATTGATACAATTACATGTGGCTCTTATTACATGAATTGCTTTATAAGCCTGCTATTTAATATGATCATATGAATTACGAACTGTGATTTTATTTCTTTTATAATCTTTGTAGTTCTTGCCATTACTTTTACATGTCTATGTCTGGCATTATGCAGCTTTGAAACGCTGCCAAAAACATTTATTGTCCTATTTCTGGCATTCTGGTACTGCATAGCTCCATTTGGTTTCCAACCAGGACAAAGCTTATTAGCAGATCCAGTTCTCGGGATTTTCCTGAAAACAATTTTATATGTGAGTTTAGAACTGTGTTTAAAAGTAACCTTTTGTACTCTCATGAAACAGGTATGAAATGCCCAGAATGTTAATGCTTCTCTGCCTCCCTTTCTAGTCTTGAACAGTTTATCAAAACAGTAAAATATACACAGCTAATTAGGACTTTCCTTCTCATTGCCTATCTCTTCCAGCTTGACTAATAAGAAAGCATTAAAATGCAATCAGGGTGAAAAAAGTGGTATCTGGTTTCTACACTTGTCTGTACTCGATACACACACTTAGCAATCCTGAATGGGAGAGAGAGAGTGTAGCAGGGCGTTTTGGCTCTCAAGTATTACATATTTACTTGGATGTAAATTCTGTTGTCCTTAATCTAGTACTAATCCTAGTGAGGCTAGCAAGATTTTTTTCATTTAAAGACAATTCAACCCTCAGTTTACCAATGAACCCAGTGTAAAAGGGCTCTAGGTTTTGTTTTGAGTAAGCTCTCTCCCGAAACAAGGAGTCAGAATCCTTAGACAGCCAGGTCTTCAGGATTCTGGGCAAACGAAGAAAGGCCAGTGCTCTAAATCAGAGAGAACTACAGGGCAGGCAGATCAAGGAGGGAGTTAAAAGCCTAGGGCCTGTCCTCTATATGAACTGGGGCTGCCAGAACAGAGCCAAGTAGCCAGTGATGAAGCCCAGAGATGTGGGGAGGGTGCAACAGCTCAGAGCAGAGCAAATACTAAGTTTGGCAAGAGGGCATTAAGCACCAGACATGGGGATGGAGGGAGCGGGTGGCAAAAGGGAGGGAGGAGGGGATATGGTCAACAGGAAGGCTCGACTGATGGTGGAAAATGGGTTCTGTCACTCATTCTAAACCAATCCTAGGGGAGCATCACACTTCTTCTAGGGCCAGGAAGATGACTCATAGATGTTACAAACGTAAAGTCTACTGCACTTTAGAAATGGCTGCTTTGAACTTTACTCAAGCCATTTTCTCACAGTGCTTACACTGTGAAATGTCCTTTAATCCCCCAAAGGCGTTAGTTGTAAATAAATCGTATATGTGTGCTTAAGTGAATTGCAGTGATTATGGCTTAGAAGGGGAATGAGTAAGGATAGGAGCATCTTGGAATTAGGGACACCCTTGTTCCTTTCCAAGTTGCACAGGGAGAAATTGAGGTAAACACACCCAGGAACTCCTGAGCTCAAGTCATATCTGGGTGATCAGTCCTGTTCACACAGGCCCAGGAGGGAAAGTCGAGGGGGACAGATACTGGGGTGAGGTGAATCAGGACGAGGCTCGGATCCTTTTGTCACTCAGTTCAGCTGGCATAGTATATACACTGAGAAATTTCCCTACTCTGGTGGGACAAATCCTCTGCTTACACCAGTACAGCAAAATTAAAAGAACTATTGGAAATCAGCTTTATTTTGGCTCAGGCAAATAGGCTTTAATGAGACCTAAGCAAGTGTTTAAGTGTAGTGAAATAGGGGTACTTTGCTGAACTAAGGTCTAAGTTCTAATGGAAGATGATTAGTGATGGAGCTTGTCTTTTACACTTGAGAGCCAATACCCCCTGCTACTGTGTTTGTGTATAACTCTCATTCAGGATTGCTAAGAGTGTGTATTGAGTACAGACAAGTGTAGAAACCAGATATCACTTTTTCCACCCTGATTGCATTTTAATGATTTCTTATTAGTTACTATGGAATATGATATGGTATAGAATTTATAGTGGAATAGCTATTCTGGAATAACTTCATTTGTAAACAAGTCCATATTGTAGGAAGAAAAAAGAATAGAGTTAATTTTTGGTACCATATGGAACTCCAGCATGCGGGGTAAGAAAAAATCATGCTTCCCTTTGAAAACTGTATAAATTTGATTTGGTATTTATTGATAGGAAATGTGAAATATGGACCATTTGGAATTACCTATAAGTCATTTTTGTAATCATAACTGTGGTTTGACAACAAAACCATTAACTAATTATATTTGTAGCTAAAGTAGTCTACACATTTGCATTTGAGTATACAATCTAAGTAGATCAGACATGACCTACAACACATTCAAAGCCACCTGTGCCTTTTGGAACCTGATTATAATTTTTTGTATCCTATGGTTGTGAATAAACAAATTCTATTTTTAATGTTAAACTCTCTATTTTTGAGTGATAACATCCTTAAAATACCTCAGACCAGCAATTTTCAAACCCTGCGTTGGGACCCCAAAGTAAGTTAGGAGCCATTGTTTTCCCATTCATGTGTGAAATGAATGTTATGAGCACTAATCTGGAGTTGAAGTGTGTGTCATGTTGCCTCCAGCTTTGTGTACATAACAGAATTCATGTGGTTAGGGTGGGGCTCAGAGGTTTGAGAGGGGGCTCAGGGCTGGGGCAGAGGGTTGGTGAGGGCTTTGGCTGTGGCACTGGAGAACTCTTCCTTTCACTCTCAAAACACTCAGTGCTAATCTTAGTGTTCATACGCATGCATGAGTACCAGTAAAATTCAAACTTACTACAGTTGGGGCCCATAGGTAGGACAGGCCTCAACCCAAAACTAGTGAAACTGTTTTAAAGAACTCTTCACCTAGATGGATAAAGGCTGGATCATCCCCAGAAGTAAAAACAGTCCAGACTGTATCAGGTTATCCTTTTTTTCTTCAGTGAGGTCTGGGCATTTCATTCAAAGCAACTTAACTTCCACTGACTCAACCTTCCCTTTGCCAGGGAGGCCCCCTCCTCTCATCAGTTTTCTGTAGTCTCCGGATCTGCCAACCACATTTCTTCTAAAGTTGTATTTTTTTTTCTTCCCTTCTAGTCTCTTCCTTCACCCCATTACAAACTGCAGCTGCCATGCATTCTCTTTTGGCTTGACATTTCTGGAAGGGGATTGTGATGATGGAGCTCATTTAAGTTTCTGTCTCCAGGGCAGGCCATTGATGTCTTTTTGCCCTAGCCTAGTACGCATTTGTATATCACATCCCAGATATAAATGTACACAAAGTGAAAATAGCATTGTGACAGGCCTTCTGCCTGACCCTCTTCCAAGGAGCCCCTCTTTCCTGTAGCCACTCTCCCCCATTAGTAGCCCTGCACAGCTTAGTCACCCCTGTCAGGCCCACCAGCTCAGTCACTCCCCTTCATTGACTTACTTCCTGGGCCACTTCCTTTGTGACCCCATGCACCATCTGGGCCTCTGCATCAAGGCCCAAAGTCTAGCAGGAATCAGGCTCGAACCTTTCCCAAGCTCTACTTATTCTTCCCTATCTAAGGGAGGTACATGCATGTGCTCCCTCAGTTGGTCCTGCATCTTCTTTGGCCAGGACTCAATTGACTGAGCTCTCCTGGAGCAGGTCCTTATAAGCAAGGGTGCTCCAGCAGGCTGCCTCTGATTGGCTTTCCCCAGGAGCCTTTAACTCATTGGCCAGTGAAGCTGTACAGGCTCCCTTCAGCCCTCCTTAATGCTTTCTTTGCAGTAGGGGGGCACTCCCTCCACTGCAAGCATACTTACAGTTTTTATTTTTGAATTCTGCAACAAAAATGTTTTTTGGGACCTTTCTGCTTCTTCCAGCAATGCACATGTAGAATAATGATGCGGTAAACAAACAGCCTAATTAAAACCATCAAGTAAACATACTAATTAGTGATGCTAAGCTTCTCTTAACCAAATGACATTTTCAAATTATGCTGTTTAATACATACATTACTGATGCATATGTGCTTTTATGAATGCAGGCAAATGATCCTTGATGGAGGGAAAGAACCTGTGGAAGCGAAGGTTTAGTTAATGGGAGTTAGACTATTCTGAAGGAATTCATCAGATCTGACTGAGGCAAAAGGAAATTCTAGATAGGCTGCAAAGGTAAATGTCTGCTAAAATGACTAGCAGAGGATCAGACCCAGCATCCCAATTTTAATCTCCAGACTGAGCTTTATATTGTGTTCATGAAATAAATATCAGGAAGACAAACTACCAGCTCCTTGGTCTAAAAGGCTTGAAGTCTTCCAGTAGGTTCATGCTATTATATTTTTGAGTCATCCCAAAACTGAAATGTATACGTATATCAGACTGCACCACTGTACAATTACCATTAACTTAACTATCAAAACAAAAAAGCAGTCAAGTAGCATTTTAAAGACTAACAAAATAGTTTATTAGGTGACGAGCTTTCGTGAGACAGACCCACTTCTTCAGTGCTCTGAGGAAGTGGGTCTGTCCCACGAAAAATCATCACCTAATAAATTATTTAGTTAGTCTTTAAAGTGCTACTTGACTGCTTTTTGGTTTTGCTAGAATACAGACTAATATGGCTATCTCTTTGTCACCATTAACTTAGTTGTACAGGTTTCAGACAGCGATCTATAAACCTCTACAAATGACCTAGAATAGTTTTTAATAATATATATATAACTTTAAAGTCCAATCTCTCAGCTGATTCTAGAACCTTTGGGAAAGCACTGTCCACTGATGCCATGAAAGCATCCTCTTAGGGCAATTGTTTGGAGACAAGGCTATTAAATGATTGTACAGCTTCAGCATCTCAATTTTTTCTTTTGAACCAAACAGCAGAGGATTTCAAAGGCATCTTGTGTTTTCTCTGCAGGTTGGGACTCATAAATATCTGCTAAAGATTCTTTTTTGACAACTACATGTAGGGCAATAGGATAAAGTCAAGAATCGGAGGGGTAGCCCTGTCAGTCTGTATCCGCAAAAACGAGAAGTGACACCTTAGACTAATTGATTTTTTTGTAGCATAAGCTTTCATGGGCAAAGACCCACTTCATCGGATGCATCATGAAGTTTCTGTCTTAACGGGTAGAGGGATAGCTTAGTGGTTTGTGCATTGGCCTGCTTAAACCCAGCATTGTGAGCTCAATCCTGGAGGAGGCCAGTTAGGGATTGAGGCAAATAGATGCCAGGGATGGTGATTGGCCCTGCCACAAGGGCAGGGGACTGGACTAGATGACTTCTCAAGGTGCCTTCCAGTTCTAGGAGATGTGCATCTCCAATCATATTTAACATTCACTGAGTATACCCCCAAAATTACAAGTCCTGTGGCATCTTATTGACTAACAGATTCATGGAGCGTGCATCTGACAAAGTGGGTCTTTGCCCACAAAAGCTTATTCTCCAAAAATCTGATAGTCTGCAAGGTGCCACAGGAGTTCTTGTTGTTTTTGGGGATACAGTCAGTGAACAGAATATGACGACAAACAGCCCTAGCCCTTGGCATAAGACATAAACATCCAAACCATACAACTCTTGACCAGTGGTATAAGAGATTTCTTAGCCTATCGTGTGTGTGTGTGGGGGGGGATTTCTTAGCCTATCGTGTGTGTGTGTGTGTGTGTGTGTGTCACATGACCACAACAGATGGGAATACTGAAAAGAGATCGAAAAGCAGTACACAAAATTTCCAAAAGGAGATGGTTGTGGAGATTTTTGGAGGAACGCTAAAAAATATTCCCATATTCTCTATGGCTAAAACAGAGTTGCCACTTGCTAGTGTTGTAGCAGTATTAATGTTAAAGAAGAGCAAGGTGTCAAAGTTAATGAATTATGGACTAAAGTATTAGAAAACCTGTCTGACAGTGATAGATTCAAGGAGCTCAATGTATTTAGCTTAGCAAAAGTAACGGAGTGCCTTGATCACAGCCTCTAAGTACCAAACTAGGGAAAAATATTTGGGTAGTAGGTTCTTCAGTCTAGTTATAACAAGATCCAGGGGCTGGAAGTTAAAGCTAGACATATTCGTACTGGAAACAGGGCATGAATGTTTAAATGTAAAGAAACCTAGCTATTGTAACAATTTACAAACAGCCATAGAAAATGTTTTTATTACTGAAATTTAAATATCAAGACAGGCTGATTTTGCAAAAAGACATGCTCCAATACAAAAGGAATTATTTTGGGAACAGTTTATGGCCTATGCTACGCAGGTCAGATTAGATGATCACAGTGATCCTGCATCTGGCTTTGAAATCCATGAATTCCATTAACCTCAGGTAGAATATTACTGTTTTCTGCAGCCATTTTCTCAGAAAAAAGATTGATTGGTTGCAAGGTGGCATAGAGTGGAATTGGATTGCACAGCCAAACTGATCAACAGTTCCACAGAAGTTCTACTCCGTTCCTGAAGAAAACATCCACTATCTTTTAGGATCAAACAACTCACAAAGAAATAAGAGGAAGGGTGGAATGGAGATGTGAAAACAGGCTCTGGATTGTTGGGCAAAAATATCAAATCAGGCCTATTATGATGTGCTTCTCATTGCCCTTATAACTAGGTTGCTATTTGGGACACTGCTGAAGGAAACTGGTACAAACAGGATAATGCCCTGGTACTGGCAGGAAGGTTATGGGAAAGGCTTCTTCTGACAAAGTCATAGGAGCCTAAGAGAGATCCTTTTTCTCCTGTGTCTAAGCTCTGAAGACGTTACCCCCTGAATGAGTGATTTTCTTCACGAGCCTGAGCACCAGATGAAAGGCCTGATGACCCAAAGTAAATAGAAGTTGAAATAGTTGACCCTACTACTGCTCAATATTTCTGAAGCATTGTTAAGTGCTTTGTAAGACAACTAGGTATCACACATCCTTTAGCCACCTTGATGTCCTTTTCTCTTCTTCTGGAAAGTGGTAAAATTAAAATATCACCAATGTCCAATGCTGGAATTGGTATCTAACCATAACTTCTTTGTAGTTGGCAGGATGGTTGATAAACAGAACTCCCACTCCAAAAAGGGCACCCTTTTTGGCATCCTTATCTAAGGAGTAGGCACAGCCTGTATTACTTTTTCATCCTGACATTGTATGTTGACATTTGCAGTGAACCAGAAGTGGGAAGACTGAAATCCCTGCCACAGTGACTGACATGGCAGTGAAAAAGCAAATCCCAGGGTCCAGGTCCCAATTGCAAGAGCACACTGCTTCGAGTCTCCAGACATTTAGGGGCTGTTACCAAAGGTATCTTAAAAGACCTCTTCCAACAGCTGTGTGGGAGAGAGATGATTCTTCATTAAGTAGGTGTTAAAGGGCAGAGATTTCTGGCTATCAATTACAAGAATTAGAACCACAAGAAAATGATGCCTCTGCAAACCATTTATTACATTTGCCAACAATTAATGCACATACATATTGCACTAAACAAAGCTACTCTGTAGTTTTCAAGAAATGCTTGCGGTTACAGGCAGAGCAACCATTCACACCAGAGGTAGTATTAGCATCTCATTAACAATACATGCATTGATATAATTTACATCCTCAAAGATTTATGCAAAAAGCAACAAGGGGTCCTGTGGCACCTTACAGCCTAACAGAAATGTATGAGTGTAAGCTTTTGTGGGCAAAGACCCACTTCATCAGATGCAGGTAGTGGAAATTTGCAGAGGCAGGTATAAATAGGCAGGTCAGAGCAAGGCTGGAGATAATGAGGTTAACTTAGTCAGGGAGGGTGAGGCCTACTACCAGCAGTTGATCTGGAGGTGTGAACACCAAGAGGAGAAACTGCTTTTGTATTTAGCTAGATTTATGCAGTCATAGTGTTAATTGACTGCCTATAAACTCCAACTTGTTCTCTCTAGGTTGTGGTCATTCTTCACATTGATTACTTCCCCCTTCTGGCCTCCACACATTTCAGTCCACACTGGTCATGTCTGCTCAAAATTCTGAGGGGTGGTCACGTTCGTCTGTCAAAATGTTGACTCTGAATCATCCTCCTGTCCTCCCATGTTTTGCCCTCTCCATCACCAGATCATATTCAAGCTTCAGTCTCAACTAAAAATGTCCCTATTTACATATCTGCTCGTTTCTGTACACTTCTTTTTCATGTTCTCTTTCAACTCTTTACTGATCTTTCTGTCTCAACTACCTATATTCCCATATCTGTCACAAACAAGAAGGTGGCCTGTGGCACCCTATAGACTAACAGATATTTTGGGGCATAAGCTTTTGTGGGCAAAGACCCATTTCATCGGATGCATGAGTGGGGGGCTCCAGAGGAGCATTTAAATGTATAGGCTTATGAAAAGGAGGGAGTCCCAGTCAAGAAGAGGGACATAGTTGACAAGGTCAGTTCAGTCCCAGAGGATGTGGCCCGTTATCAACAGTTAATGTGGAGTTGGAGTCTGTGTTCAGTCCTTGGCTGATGGTGTCAAATTTGCAAATGAATTGCAACTCTTCAGTTTCTTTTTGGAGTCTGTTTTTAAAGTAACAGTTAACAGATTTAAAAGTAACCATTCTGCAAAAAAAAACCCAAAAAACTTCAAAAACAGATTCCAAAGACGACAAGAAGTCCTGTGCCATGTTATCGATCAACTGCTATTTTAGAGTCTATAAGGTACCACAGGACTTCTTGTTGTTTTTGAAGACACAGACTAAGTTGGCTACCCCTCTGATACTAAACTTTGCACGTGCAGAGAAACTGCAGAGCTGCAATTCATTTAAAATTGACTGAGAGTGGCTGACCAATTACAAAAGCAGTTTCTCCTCCCTTGATGTTCACAGCAACACTTTAGCTACTGGAATGGGCCATATCCTCCCTGATTGAATTGACCTGCTTCCTCCTCTCGTGCTGTCCACGACACCACATTAACTGCTGATAATGCGCTGTCCTCCGTGACCACGAAAGCTCCACAATACGTTAGTCTGTAAGGTGCCACGGGACTTGTTGATTTCGAAGATAGGGACTAACAGGGCTACCCCGATACTGAATGTCACGTGCGCCATCCTTACAACTTTCTCCACGTCCGACCTCTCTACAAACTTCCCCCCCCCGCCCCGCTCCCTGCATGACCCCAGCTAGACAATCCTCCTCCTTAAGTCTCTTCAGCCCCAACCTCCTCGATATGCCTCTCCGGAATCACCCTCCTGTGTCGTCTCTTCTCCAGCCGCTTGCTCTCTGGCCTCCACATAGCTGTTTTGTAACACCAGCAAAGCGCGGGGGAGGGAACCTCCGCGCTGCCGCTGTCAGAATCTGAGCGCCGACAAGCTGCCCAGGACCGTGCATTTGTTCGTGCCGAGCACGAGAGCTGCAGCCAGACACGCGCGCGGCGATCCCGCTTTCCCTCGCCCGAGAGCAGCTCCGCAGAGCGCTCACAACAGCGGGACCGAAGGAGACGCGCCGCCCCCGGCTCCCCGCTTTCCCGGCTCCTTTCCAAGGCCGCGCAGCGCGGGACACGCACAGCAGCCGCCTCCCCTCGCCCGACGCGCGCTGTCACCTCTCTCCGGCCCCCCCCAAACCCGGTTCCCCATCCCGACCCCCGCCCAGCGCCGCACCCCCGCCGCTCCCTCTTCACGTGACCGGGCTTGGTCGGGAGGCGAGCGGCGATTGGCCGCTCGGGGCGCGCGGTGTTTGATGGGAGAGGCGGCTGGCGGCCTGCGGCACCTTCAGCGGCGGCTGGAGGCGGAGGCAGGATGAGCGGGGCAGGCCCACGGCAGGTACGAGGGGGCGGGACGGGCGCGGGCGCGGGCGCGGGCGCGCTCGGGTACCCAGCGCATCCCGGGCTTCTCACCGGGCGGCTCCTCAACCTGCAGTTTCTCGCCGTTATCTCCTAGCCGGGGGGGGCGCTTGGCTCAGCCGCTGTCCCCGCAGCCGGCTTGACAGGCGGTCCCCGTCCTGGCGCCAGGCCTCGCGCCCTGTTTGGGGCGGGGGGCGGCTGCTGCAGCGTGTTCTCCCTGCGCCCGCACGCCGGCCTGCTGCCGTTGGCGGGGTCGCTCCAGGAACCCCCACCGGCCTTTGCTCCTATTTCTGTCCGGTGCGGAGGTGGTGGCACAGTGTGATGGGAGCACGTCTCATAAGTGATCCACAGGCAAAACCGAACAGCGAGTTTGGAACATTAGTTTCCAGTGCGGCTGTGCTAGTAAGGGAACCGTCGCTGCAACGCTGCTGGCTGTCAGTCTGTTGTCACGGGCAACTGTAGAAAACTAGATTAAAAAAGTGCTTAACCAAGTCCCTCCTTACTTCAGCATCATGTGCAGAGATTATTAATTGCTTTGTAAGCCCCAGTGGCCGTGGTTCACGATGTTGCCCCAGGGAATGTGCAGATCTGGCTCAATGTGGTGAATCCAGTAAGTCCCTAATTCATTTGTTTGAAGTCCAGTTTGATCCTAAATCTGCTGTTAAAGTAAGGTTTTGAAAAACTTAACGCCATTGGATAATTCCAATAGCATTTAAAAAAACAGACAAATAGAAAAAATTTAGCAGATGTTTCCTTATAAGTTTTGCAACCCAAATATTGGTACATAAGCTCATCTGATAGAACTTGAATTTGAGGGAGGAAAAACAACTAAAATTAAATTCAGAAATCTATTTTCATTGCTCAAATTGAGATGCAAAAACAGGCAGCCATAATGGTGAAAAACAGAGTTGACTTTAAGAATTTGTTTAGTCACGTAAGCATTTGCAACATAGGTAAAAAAATCTTTCTAAAAAGTCAGCTTTGTAGTTTCCAAAGTCTATCCAGCCGCACACTTTGAGCATCTCAAGCTGTTGCATGCTTAGTTGCTGTTTCTTTAGGGTTCACTTTCTTGCTTTAAAAAACTTATGATGATATGGACAAAACTACATGTCTAAAACTAGACGCTTGATTCATTGTCATAATAGGGATTAAATAACTTAATTTGAGCACCACATTTGAAAACATTGTCATCTTTTTGTGCAGTATTAACTGTTTTTGCTTGATTTTTTTTTTTTAAAAGATGGAATAAATACTAATACTGTGATTGAAATTACAAAGCATGTTAGGGCTTTTTTTGGTCAAGGCTTATATTTTGCTAGCTATCAATGTTTTTGAAAGTATTAATTTGGATTTAGGGAGTGGAATCAATGGAATTGAGCTGTCTGATTCTGGATCTAATTTTCAGAATGGACTTGCACTTTTTCAGTTGGGGTTGTTTTATTGGCAATGAATTGGCAGGAGAAAGCATCAATGAATTATGAGACAAAATGGTTTTCTGGTGAAAACTACAAATAAAACTGTATCTCTATGCTATTGAAGGAAAGTAATTCTTGCAATCACCTGATAAAATCTCTTACATGCAGTTTTGTAAACTGAATAATCATTAATCTCTTTGTATATTATCTGAACTGAGATGGTTTTAAATCTTGAGAATATTATAAATAAGTGTTTCACACTGCAAAATTAAATAATCCAAATTTGACTTTTAAGGTTGCCTACAGATTACAAAGCATCTATTAACTAGAGCATTGTAGAATTCTTGAAGCTGAAAACAGGCAAGTTCCTATGATTGATTGTTACAATTTTTTTTCTCTGAGGGATGTCAGGGAGTCTGATGTTTTCTCTCATTTTTCTTTAAGGTTAAGGTTCTGTTACAATGCCAGAATAAGAGAAAATGCTCATATTTCAGTCTCAGCTGAAGCAAGAACTCTGTGCAATTGCACACTTGAAACAAAACAAAGCATCAGAAATGGAGCACTTTAAAGACTAACAAAATGATTTATTCAGTGATGAGCTTTTGTGGGACAGACCCACTTCATCAGATCAATCTCATTTCCAATACAGACTGACATTTATAAGTACAGAGGACCAAAAAAGAAAAATTGCAATAAAAATTGACAAATCAAACTGGATTGAAGAAGGAGGATGGGGGGGGAATGTTAATTGTCCTAGCTGAGATAATTACAAGCATCAAGGAAGGGAAGCAGTCCTTGTAATGAGTGAGGTAATTGATGTCTCTGTTCACATCATGCGTTAATGGGTCAAATTTAAATATGAATGTCAACTCACAAATTTCTCACTCTAACCTGTTTTTAAATTCTTTATGCTCTAGGACACAAGTTCTCGGGTCTTTAACAGAATGGCCCACTCCATTGAAGTATTCACTGACCAGCTTGTGTGTTTGAAGTTTCTTGATGTCTGCTCTGCTCATTTATTCTTTGGCAAAGGTTTTGTCCAGTCTGTCCAATGTACATAGTGGCAAGGCATTGTTGGCACATAATGGCATATATAATGTTGCTGGAAGTGCAGGAGAATGTGCCTTTGATCTTATAACTATCATGGTTAAGTCCAGTGATGGAATCCCGAGAATAAATATGTGGACAAAGTTGGCAGCAGTTCCAGGATTGCATAGTTGCAAAGTTCCAGGATTAGTATTACTGAGGTGTAGCCTGTGATTGCTCGTGAGAATCTTTCTCAGGTTAGGAGGTCGTCTATAGGAGAGGACAGGCCTGTCGCCTAGAGCCTTCTGGAGTGTAGCATCCTGATCCAGAATAGGTTGTAGGTTTTTAATGATGTGTTGCAGGTGTTTGAGTTCGGGGCTGTAGGTGATGACAAGTGCTGTTCTATTATTGATCTTCTTGGGCCGATGTTGCAGTTGCTGGTTTCTGGGTATTCATCTGGATATGCCAATTTGTTTTTTTACTTCTTCCAGTGGGTAATTTAGTTTTATAAATGCTTGGCAGAGGTCTTGTTCTTTTAGGTCTCTGAAGTGGCTCTGTCCCACAAAAGCTCATCACCGATTAAATCACTTTGCTAATCTTTAAAGTGCTACATTTCTGCTGCTTTGTTTTCTTGAAGTACAGACTAACACAGCTACCACTATGTTACTAGTCTTGAAACAAGTTTATCAGAACACAAAATTTAAACATGCAGATATTCCTCTGATTTTTCCTATTAGGTTTTCCTGCAGTGGGTGGGCTTCATACTTAGTAATCCACTGATTGACTTCTTATTTTCATTTTAAAAAAAAATCTGAAACTTTCTGCCTAATTGAGCCTTTTAATTTTTTTCTCCAACCATTCAGCTTTCACACAGATATTCCTGAGTACTACAAAACAATGTGCAGAAGCTAGGGACACTTAAATTATTGCTTTACAGCATTGTGGCAGCAAATACTGCACACAGCAACATGGTTGCATTTTTCAGTGATACCTGAGGGTGTGTGTGCCAGTAGGTTCTACCACAGCAATGCCCATCACACAAGCTAGAGCCACACTACAGCAGAAGATTGACCTGCTCAGGGTCGATCATCCAGGGTTTTGTTTTGCACATGTATGAAATGACGTTTTCTGGGGTCAAAGTCGACCCCGGAAATTGTCGTGAGCGGTGAGGATTAAGGAAGTTTGACAGAAGAAATGCTCCCCTTGACCTTCCTCTGTGAAGACACGCGTTGAAGTCGACTGCTGATAAGTTGATTTTTAGCTATGCAATTGGCAGCTGACTTCTATGTCTCATGTAGACATAGCCTCAGAGTGAAAAGAGTAACTTTGTTGATGCTGGATAGGTGGAGACAGAGAGGAGGAAGTAAGCTGTAGCTTGATATCGTCCGGGGCATGAGAAGGAAGGAGGCGTAGGGAAGGGGAAGTTTTGTCATGCATATTGAGGGGTTAATGTGCTAAGTGATGTGGAATGAGCAAGAGTTTTGCCAATTGTATTTATGGAGAAACTTGAGGAAATCTGGCTTGTGGTTGGTGAAAGAGCTGCAAAAGAAAGACCTGGGAGGAAGATGGAGAACACCAAAGTGCCAGGTAGCTCATGTACTTCATGTGCAATCCAAAGCCAATATAATACTGTACACTCACTGCATATAAATACAGAGTAGTAAACTTACTTGCTTCCCTAATTTACCTGTTCATGTCAGCTATTATTCCTTTTAAAATTGTCTGTTTAGAACAGTATGTGTAAAGAGGTCACAGTTCTAGTCCGCAGGAACATGTGTCCGTATACCCATTTAGGCAAGCCTGCTTTCTTTGTCAGATGCTTGTCAAATAAGTTTCAATCTAGACAAGTTATATGAATAACACCATGTTACTTGTATGCTATTAAGATTCTCTGTGTCCGTATAAAAAGGTGCAAGCTTTCTGGTGAGTAATTAGATATGTTGTAGCGTAGGCCTTAAATGATTTTGCAACAAAAAAGCATCTTTTTAAGTGGTCAGGGTCAAAGTTTCCTGTCAGAATGGTCCAAACACACATGTGAATTTGACACACACACCCTTGCATGTGATTGCCAAGTGGGTATTAAATAAACATACTACTAAAAATATATAAAACAGCTATATTACTCTTTCATTGTAGACTCTGTGGTAGTACAGATTGCACCTCCCTTATTCAGTGACTTGAGAATTGACAGGTCCTGGGCAAGAGAAGGTGCAGGGATGTGCTCAGGGACTGCTGCAGCACCAGCCTCCTCTCTCCATCGCTGCAGACTCTGGCCCCAGCTCGGGCTCGCAGGGGCTCCCACAGGGCTCCAGCCAGCCCTTCTCCCTCTGTGCTGTAGAGCAGGCGGGGTCTCCACATGCTGTTGTGGGGCAGGCAGGATCTTCGTCTCTTGGCCCCAGAGGGGCAGGCAGGGTCTCCGGCTTCTGGTTCTGGGGAAGCCTTCTAATCCCAACTGCTGTGGGGCAAGTGGGGCTCTGGCTCTTAGTCCTGCTGGGGCTCCTGCACCTGCCTGCCACACTCTCATGTGGCAACATCTATGGTCCTGCCACACAGTGGATGTGGCTGGACGAGAGAGTACCGGATCTGAGAGGTGCAACCTGTGGTGGCTATCCACAGGGTGCATTGAAGGGATCCAGAAGGTGACTGTGCTTTTCTCTGTCTGCAGCTGACCCCTTTTTATTAGTCATTTGGCACAGCAAAGTTGATCTGTCCCTCTGCTCTATGCCTTAATTTGGCAGTAGTTCAAATACTGATTTGCTTAGCATCTTTAAGGGTTGTGTTCAGAATTATAAGACTTAAGCATCCTCATAATTCTGGCTTTCATGGAAACGTTTGGTTTTCTTAATTAGTGCAAAGGTATTTAGCCACAGAATTATAAGCCATAATGGGTTCTATGTGTACTGTGTTTTTACCTTGTTCTGACAACCTCTTAAACTTCTTTGAGAAGAAATCTGGCACTAGATGGAGTTTCTATATCTCTTTCTTGGCCGAAGACAATTGTAATGGTAAATAAATGAAATAAATACTTCTACTAAACCAAAGGGATTTTTATCATAGATACAGCATTATTTCAATCTCCAGAGTTAAAAAGACCTTGTTTTTTGGATTAGGGTTATTACCAGGGATCCTAGATTTCCATGATTAAAAACCCCAGAATTCTCAAACATAGAAGTCCATATTTTTGCACAATTAAAATGGAATGCTGAACTTTAGTTTCCCCAGCATATAGGTATGTGTTGAACACAATGATTTGTTGATAGACAATAGAACCCTATTGATCTGAGCCTCTAATATCTGGCTTTCCATATTACCTTAACCACAGCAGCATGAGCCTCAGACACTGGTAGGGCTGGATGGTTAATGATTCTGTTAATATGGAGCGCTTGATAATGGAGACTTGGAAAAATGGGGTTCTACTGTCTACAATGCTCTTGCTCTCTCTTTCCATCTATATATTTATATATAATTTGTAAAAACTGAAGATTCTCTGTAAGAATGCAAATTCTGCATTTTTGCATGGCAAGTGACTTTCTAGGATCCCTGGCTGTCACAAATAGGAATTTTTAACTATTTTCTTGTTTACTTACAGGTAAAATTCTAAATGGAGGGACTCAAATGGTAATGAAATATATAATCTTTCACCTGTAAATTCTGTCTGAACCCATCCTATGTCTACAGTATGAGATAAAATTGGATTTATTAATAATGATATTATAACTCTGGATTTTATATATTTCATTTTTGACTATCCTCACCTCCCCACTTGCTCCTCACAAAGTCAACTTATTGCTGCCGCACTCAATTGACAAACATCAACCTATCCCACAGTTCTGTCATCCCTGTAGCATTCTGGGTATGTTTGCCGGTCTTTGACATCATCTTCCCACACTGCATTGCCCTCACTCCCCTCCCACGTTATGCAAACGTCCACTTTTTCAGTCAGAAGGAAGGAAAAGTAGGGCATCAACAAAGGTGGAAAAGTTACAGAAGAAAACAGATTTCTGTTAACTGAATTATCAAGGATTTCATAAAAATCAGCAAGGGTATGTCTTCTCAAATGGCCGTGCACTGACTGTCCTCCCGCCTTGATTGCATCTGAACCTTGAAAATAACACAGGAACAATGGAAAGCATGAAGAAGGAGGGTTGCTGAGGGGAGGTTATGGTAAACCTCTGACATGCATGGCTTCAGGTTGCACGTAACTGACTTTAACGTGAGTTAAGCATAGCTTGAAGCTGCTCTGCTGCTGTCAGCCGGCCTAGCTTCCTGCAACTGCAGGGAGCGAGGCAGGCTAAAAGCCCCTTCTCCCTCCCCTCCGTCAGCCATGTGGCTCAGAAAAGACAGAGAGATGCGACTCTTAGCCTGGTTCCCAGCTCCCCTGTGCTGACAGGAACTGGGAAGCTAACCAGCCATGTGTTGGTCAGTTTCCTGGGTCCTGCAAGCAGTGGGGAGCTGGGAACCAGGCTGCTGCTCAGTTTCCGTCTTCCTGCTGCTTGCGAGACCCGGGAAACTGACCAGCTCATTGCTGGTCAGCTTTCTGGTTTCTGCAGTGGCTGGGAGCTAAGGGGCAGCTTTCCCCTGGTCAGTTTCCTCGGTCCCGCAAGTGTCAGGAAGACTGGAACCAGGTTGTTCCCTGGTTCCCAGCTCTCTGCCACTCTGGGAGCCATGAAGCTGACCAGCCCTCATGGGCTGGTCAGTTTCCTTGCTCCTGCAAACTCCCCCCTGCCCGCACCAACTTGTGTGAAAATTTGAGTTACATGGGGTTGCAGGAACACAACCCCCCTGTAACTTGGGGGTTCACTGTATTTGGCTTCCCAGTTTGTTATGCAGCTTCTGTGCATAATCTGTATTGTCAACTAGCTCTCTACCCACTCTTCCCTGTGTGAAGGGGTGCAAAATTAGAAGAAAAAGGGTAGAAAAGGCAAGGAAAAAAGATTTTTGTGTTCCCTCTTCGCTATGCAGAAATTGCCAACATGAGGGATGACAGCAAGCCCCCGAAAATCTTAAAAGCGGAATGTTGTGAGTGCAGGTGACTGGACTCGACCTATTGAGGTCCCTTCCAGTTCTATGACACAGGTATATTTCCAAATAAAATTGCTGCATTTGTCTTTCCAAAACACGATGACAGTGAAATCTCATACACTGAACTGATAAAAGAGCTTGCCTCCCCCTCTGTTGTTCCCTGTGTTTTTTGGGGGGGCTAAAGCATGAAGAAAGAGGATCGGAAAGGTTAGGAAAAAGATTTTATACATGAAACATCAAAGATTTTGCAAAAAGCAGCAGGTGTCCGCAGTGGACAGCAAGCTGCTGAAAATGTTTTTGGCAGGGGCAGGGGCTGGGGCTGGGGTAGGGGCCTGTGGTATATGGCTGCAGAGCCAGTTGAAATGTTCCCCCACCCCTGAAAATCTTAGCCACCAGGGGAGACTTCCCCTGCCCCCCTTCCTGGCATCATCAAGTCCCCCGGGTCCTTGTTGGGGTGGGGTGGGGGTTCAGTGGGGAGCCAGTTGAAGTAGTCCTCCTAAATATCTTTGCTGCTAGGGGAGACTTCCCCTCCTGGTGGCAGCAAGCCCCCGAAATTCTTTCCCACCCTTGGAGCCCTAACTGCGTGCAAGGCAGGGTATGGTGCTGGCTGGTTGCATGGTCAGCACCAAATGGCAGGCATGTCCTTTTATTGGGTCGGGGCTACCGACGTGATGTGGCTGAGTACGGGAAAGACCCCGACTGCGTGGCATCTGTGGGGGGTGAGGGGGCTTCATGCGCTAATGTAAACAGTTGAGAAGAAGTTTCTCGGTCTTTTAGGCAAGCACGAGCCCCACAACAGCCTTGTTGCCCCATGGTGCGGTGGGGCAGCGACTGGCAGCATAGAGAAAAGAAGCATAGGGACAGAACCACGAACTCTGTGCAGGGGCGATTTGTAATGGTTAGATGCCCTCACAGTGCTAATAGCAAAGAACGAAAGAAAGATATTTCTCAGGCCGTCATACAAACGTCAGTCCACAGCCACAGGCTTCCTGCTCTCGATTTGAAATTCATGGTCTTCCTGTTACCAAATTCCTGCGTGTCTCAAGAGCAGCGGCCAGAGTGGAGCACTCTGGCATGGTGGGTTACATACGGGACACCTCTAGAGGCTAATAAATTTGATTCTAAGACATGGCACTTCCACACAGGCCTCTAATCGAACTTTTGAATTCGAGCTTGATGCTATACCCAGCATGTAACAACAATCTGATATCAATATTAATGCTCATGGAATCAAGCTAATGGTATTTACAGTGAAGGCAGTTATGTGGTAATATCGAGCCAACTGCCTTAAATTTAATTTTATTTCATAGTTTAGACATAGCCTCACCAAGCTAGTGGCTGAAGATTGTTGGCTTATGATTGTTGTTCATTGGCTCTGAAGTAGTTTGGTGGTTGGTTTTCAGTGAAGCATCTACATAAGTACATCATGAGTTTTACTGATTGGAATCCTTGTCAGTTGCAGCAGACTGCTGGACTTGGTGACTGATGTATTCCTGCACATTTAGAAATAGTAAAGGGGCTTTTTACTGTTACTTGCTGGATTGTATATCTTCTGGGCACAGAGAGGCCAAACTGACGTTTCACAAGAGCATACAATTAACGTTAAATTAAAAAAATCTGAATTGTCAAATTCAGTATTATCTAAATTTTAAATAAGGTTTGATTGAAATTAATTTATGGCTAATTAAATTGTATGACACTCAAATAGCTTTCTCGTTTGCTAAATTATAACTTTAGTGGCCATTAAAAGAAGACAAGGACTTGGGTCTCTTACTACTAAAAATTTTATATTTCAGTTGTATATAGACATTTCCAAAGCAAAACATAAACTTGCCCATGATCTTGGTAGGCTAATTAGTAGAATGACTTAACAATAAAGAGGTTCTAAAACTGGTGGCTGGGAGTGCAAGGTAGTCTGAAGAATTTGGCTATGATAGACACCCGTATGCAATATTTTTTTTAATTTAGATATGAGAATACAGGTGAGAAATATTCACTTTAAACACTTAAAATGTGGTTGTTTTTTTTTACCGTATTCTTAAACAAATTCTTTATTTCTAGCTGTGAATCCATGAGAAGTTTCTTATAAGCAACCAAACCAACTGCAAATAAAAAAAATGGGTGGACTTGTTTCTCGGTGGAGGGTAAGTAAATCTTGTTACAGTATAAAAATCTTTACGGATAGTTCAGAAGATGAAAATACTTGTATTCTTACATACTTTTTCTAAATAATTTGATAAGATTAAGAGAATTTTGGGTTTGTTCATGATACTTTGGTCAAAAACTATTCTAAATCTGAAATTTCTAGTAATTCATCCATGTACTGATTGGAAAACTGTAACTGAATAGGCCTGGGTTCAGAATTCACTTTGGGTATGTCCCTACATTCAAGCTCTTTTCATGCCCTTATTAAATTTTAATCCTTTCTTTGACCTGCCTTTGGATCTTGTGTTGAATTGGTAACTCTTGGAAATGTGATGAAGATGGCTGCTATCTCAGGGATTCCTTCAGAGTTCCCTTTCTAGATCACTTACCACTGGACCAGGATAGATGTAGGCATACACACAGGTTGTAATTTGGTTGCTGTTCCTGAGGCTTTTAACATGGGCACTAGTGGATGAATCACGGAGAGTATCATTTATTATCTGTCTAGACCAGGAGTCTCAAACTTAATTAACTCAAGGGTGGGGTTGGCAACATTTGGCCTGTGGGCCCCAGGTGGTTCATTGAGGTTCCACTTGCGGCCTGCTCACCCTCTGTCTGCCCCATTCCCCCATGCTCTTGTGCGCTGGGGTTCCCCATTTACTTCCTCCTCCTCCTCCTCGCTCCCAGCGCTTTGAGTGTTGTGAATCAGCTGAATCATGGTACTCGGTAAGTGCTGGGAGGGAGGGGTAGGAGTAAGTAAGTGCAGGGCTCCTGTTCCCTAGCTTGTGAGAGGCTTGTGGGAAGGAGGCAGAGAGGGAGTGTGTGGCCTGCCCACAGGTAAAACCTCAGGGGGCCACATGTGGCCCCCAGGTTGCCTGTCACTGGATTTCAATCTTGCAGCCCATTGAGATGAAGCAGGGCTGCTCATGCAGTCCACTCTCCACTTTTGCTTGCCCATTGCTGCCCTACGGCCAGTATCAGTCTTCAAAACCAAAGAGAAGTCCTGCGGCACCTTATAGACTAACAGATATTTTCGCTCAAAAACTTTCATGGGCGAAGACCTGCTTTGTCAGATGCAGTTGCTCCAAAATATCTGTTAAGTCTGTAAGGTGCCACGGGACCTCTCGTTGTTTGAGGAGACAGACTAACACAGCTCCCCCTCTGATAACTGATACTTGTTACCAGTCTTCAGATCCTCCTAGAGGGCTGGTGGGCACCCATCTCTGGTGGGAGAGTGAGGTTGGGGGTGGGGTCTCTGCACGTTCTTCCCCCACCCCAGAATCTCCTGGGCTCACCTGCTGGCCTGTGTGCTCACCCTGTGTCCTCTGGACCCATCTGCTACCACCACTAGTGCATTGGGCCTAGAGTGGCCTCATGCTGTTACTCTGCATCACTGTCAGCATGTCCCTGTGTCCCAGAGGAGTCGTGTGCAGAGTCATCCCATCCATAGGATGGTTTGATGCAGCTGTGAATAGAATGGTCCTCCATACCCAACTTAGCCTGTGGGGCTCTGGGCAGGGTGGGACTGGCAACACAGCATCATTTCCCTCAGCGCTCATCACAGTGGTGGGGTAGTGGATGTATGCAGCAGAGGATACTGCGTCACTCTGCTTCCCGGCAGCTCCTGTCCTTGCTGCCTGCCCCCATGCCAGGACCCTGGTATTTCTCCAAGGTGTGTCCTTTGGGGGAAGTGGCTTGCAGGAAGGTGTGTGAGGATAGAGGGAGGAGCAGGGGTGGGAAGAGACAGGGCAAGGTGGAGCAGGGGCTGGACTTGGGGGAAGAGTATGGACAGCACCCTCAGGCTACAGGGACTCACATGCCAGCGGCTGTGTGTGGGCTGGACTGTGGAACCGCTTGTGCCATAGGTGGCCTCCTGGCCATGAGTTGGAGACTCCTTGTCTAGACGCTTATATGTGTGTACTAGCATAAGAGTGTCTACCAAATACTGAAAAACAGAAACATCTACCTTCCTTGTCAGCGTCTGCGGCTGGAATGTTAAAGTCACGTCATTCTTGCCTTTTGTAGAATTAAGTACCATAATTTGTTTTCCTTGTTTTTTGATATACCTGAATGAAAATTTTCTTTCCAAAACACTTTTAAGCTGCAAACTGTATAAAGCTAACCTAAAATTCACTATGTTCTTATCAACTGGATTGCATGCCCAAAGAATGTCTTGAATTTTTAACCAAAAAACCAGCATGAATCTAGCCCTCTAAAGATTTAATCTATCAAATTTGTATAATGGACCTTTTATTGGTCTCTTAAAGGTAAAATACAATTTCACTGCTGATGTTGTGCCCTTGGGTTGACTCCTGTACTTGAATTAGAAGGGGAACAAAAAAAGACAATAAACAGAATATCTTGAGTATCACTGTAAAGTTCAATGACACCTCTTTTCCCTGCCCTGTAAGCAGGCAAAGCCTTCGACAGTGGAAGTGTTGGAGAAAATTGATAAGGTATGTGTTTTGCCTCTACATTATTCCTATTTTGTATAGTGTAGGAATAGATATCTAACGTGGGCAGTTTTTAAAAATTACCAAATTGAGGGGGGAGAGTGCGTGTGTGTGTATGTTTTAATTGGGTTTGGCAAAATTCAGATGTACTTTTTTAGAATTATAATGGTTATCAATGTTTCTATGGTTTTATTTATTTAAATCTTTATAGTTGTGGGGGATCAGACAATACTCATTTAATTTCTGTAGAGGGATTCAGAAAGTTAGAGATTTCTAAACATTAAATTACATGTCAACATGTACAAACCAAATATCATTTAATCAAAATCTAAGTTCTCAAGCACAATTTTTACTTGACTTGCCTTTCCACTTTGTTTATCATCAATTAAAATAATGTTTTTAGTTTGTGTGCATATGGTGAAATCCAATGTTTACCAACATTTAGTTCTTAAAAAAGAATCTAATCATTCCAAGCTTACTTGTAATAGTGCTGATTCCGGACTCAGCCATTGATGTACTAGAGAGTTGGAGTTTCAGGTGATGGAAAGTAGAGAGCAGAAACTCTGCATTAAGTGATTTTGAACATTAACACTTCCTCAAGAAATAGCTACATAAGTAATAGTCTTAGTCTACATTTCAACAACTTGTAAGGTGAGTGAATGTAAAAATTGGCCTGGTTGGAGAATCTAATTATGGCTAATTGGTAAGCCCTCATTTTTATGCTCTCCAGAAAATGCCACGAGAACAAAGTCCCATTCATTAGGCTTGTTAGAAAAGCTTCAGTACAGGTTGGCCATGTCTGCACTAGCCCAAACTTTGAAATGGCCATGCAAATGGCCATTTCGAAGTTTACTAATGAAGCGCTGAAATGCATATTCAGCGCTTCATTAGCACGTGGGTGGCCGCGGTGCTTCGAAAATGACGCGCCTCGCCGCCGCGCAGCTCTTCCTGATGGGGCTCCTTTTTGAAAGGACCCCTCCTACTTCGAAGTCCCCTTATTTGCATCTGCTCATGGGAATAAGGGGACTTTGAAGTAGCCGGGGTCCTTTCGAAGACGAGCCCTGTCAGGATGAGCCGCGTGGTGGCGAGCCGCGTCAATTTCGAAGCGCTGCGGCCGCCCGCGTGCTAATGAAGTGCTGAATATGCATTTCAGCGCTTCATTAGTAAACTTCGAAATGGCCATTTGCGTGGCCATTTCGAAGTTTGGGGCTAGTGTAGACGTAGCTGTTGAGTTACAACCCTTACTATGGTGGTAAAATAAGATCATGCACAGAATAAATGAAATAACAGTTCAGTGATCTAGTGTGAGTCTAGTCACTATTTGTGAAAGATGTATGTTTATAGAGCAATTACCTGTTTTGAAATATCTAGTAGGTATTTTCACTGGCCAAATTAAAAAAGGCGTGGATAATCCTGCTATCATTAAAAGTAAAAAGCACTGCTAGATCTGCCAAAAATAACAAAACCATGCTAAGATATTTAGGACTGTGTTCTTAATGTGAGGGGGAGTGCTAAAATAAAAATATAGTTGAAGTGGATGCAATATCTCAGGAGGAGGAGGGAGTATTAAAATATGAAAACATTTTGAAGTTAAAGCAACTGTACTGTACTCTAGATTTCCAGAAAACCTTTGACAAGGTTTCTCATCAAAGGCTCTTATGTAAATTAAGTTGTCATGGGATAAGAGGTAAGGTCCTTTCATGGATTGAGAACTGGTTAAAAGACAGGAAACAGAGGGTAGGCATAGATGGTAAGTTTTCTGAATGGAGAGGGGTAACTAGTGGTGTCCCCCAAGGGTCAGTCCGAGGACCAATCCTCTTCAATTTATTCATAAATGATCTGCAGAAGGGGGTGAGCAGTGAGGTGGCAAAGTTTGCAGATGACACTAAACTGTTCAAGATAGTTAAGACAAAGACAGACTGTGAAGAACTGCAAAAAGGTCTAATGAAACTGAGTGATTGGGCAACAAAATGGCAAATGAAATTTAGTGTGGATAAGTGTAAGGTAATGCACATTGGAAAAAATAACCCAACTGTACTTACAATATGATGGGGGCTAGTTTAGTTATAACTACTCAGGAAAGAGCTCTTGGAGTTATCTTGGATAGTTCCTTGAACACATCCATGCAATGCGCAGAGGTGGTCAAAAAGGCAAATAGGATGTAAGGTATTATTAAAAAAGGGATAGAAAATAAGACAAGGAGTATCTTACTGCCACTATATAAATCTATGGTACGCCCACATCTTGAATACTGTGTACAGATATGGTCTCCTCATCTAAAAAAAGATATCCTGGCACTGGAAAAGGTTCAGAAAAGGGCAACTAGAATGAATAGGGGCTTGGAACAGGTCCCGTTTGAGGAGAGGCTAAAAAGATTGGGACTTTTCAGTTTAGAAAAGAAAAGGCTGAGGGGGGACTTGATAGAGGTATATAAAATTGACAGGTGTGGAGAGGGTGAATAAGGATAAGTTATTTTACTTGTGCCCATAATACAAGAACTAGAGGACACCAAATGAAATTAATGGGTAGCAGGTTTAAAACTAGTAAAGTTCTTCTTCACTCAGTGCATAGTTAACCTGTGGAACTCCTTGCCAGAGGAGGCTGTGAAGGCTAGGAGTATAACAGAATTTAAGGAAGAGCTCGATAAATTCATGGAGGTTAGGTCCATAAAAGGCTATTAGCTGAAGGTAGGAATGGTATCCCTGGCCTCTGATTGTCAGAGGCTGGAGATGGATGGCAGGAGACAAATCGCTTGATCATTGTCTTCGGTCCACCCCCTCTGGGGCACCTGGTACTGGCCACTGTCGGCAGACAGGCTACTGGGCTGGATGGACCTTTGGTTTGACCCAGTATGGCCATTCTTATGTTCTTAGGTACTAAAATTAGACTGTTGAACCCTTTTTGCTGTGATGATAAAAAGCTGGCTGGTGTCACATAGTGCTGGTTCTCCCCCCTTGTTTCCAAGTTTCTAAATCCCATTAAGACAGTTAAAAATACAGACATTCTTAACATCAATCTTCAGTTGCTGTAGTTGCACCAGGAATGTTACCTCTTCATGAATGAATGGCAGGTGGTCCTTGCCAAAACAAGTGTATAGAGGTGTAGTTCGTACTATGAAAATTGTTAGATGTATTGGATAAATCGTTTCAAGTAGAGAAAACCTGATTACTTTTTAATGTTTTCAGAAGTCAAAATGAAATGCTCAGCTTCAATAAACCAAACAAAGCATCAATTAACTTTAGACACTAGTCACTTAAAAACCTTTTATTTCTAGGAAATCCAGGCATTAGAAGAATTTAGAGAAAAAAATCAAAGGCTACAGAAGCTATGGGTTGGAAGACTCCTTCTCTACTCATCAGTTCTTTATCTTATTACTTGTTTAATTGTATATTTGTGGTACCTACCTGATGAATGGACAGCAAGGCTGATTATGATGCTTCCATTTTTTGCATTTCCATTGATGTAAGTAAAATATGCCTTTTTCTCTAATTGCTGCCTCTTTGTTGAAAGGAAAGCAAGAGTGAATCTCAGTAGGGGCCTGAGTTTGTTTTTGACAACCCTTGAGTTATCACAGTTTGCTCAATTTTTCCTTTTAAAATAAATCTGAGTAGTTAAGCAGATGTTTTTTATGAGGAAAATGTCTCTGCTAGGTCTGGCTTAGGGATGGGAAAAATGTAGTTTTTCCATTGACAGTGTCAACATCAGAAGTTGTGTAACTGATTGGAATGATGCTTTGTATAGTTATTTAAATATGAACAGCCTTTATCAGTTTTCATCTAGGTTGAAGGTAAGTTATATTCCTGTTCTGAGTTTTTAAAGGTGCGTCATCAACTGAAAACCTAGATCTTTTAAACATATTTGTTATTAGGGTACTACAGCTACTCCTAAAATTCCTGGACAGTGTTTATGGCTCTTTTTTTTTTAAATATCTCCCCTATTGTCTGAGTGAGTTGCACAAAAAACCAAAACTTTATAGGTAGTCAATGTACTACAAGAGAAATGTATCTGGACTGAAGAATTGGATCAATTTAGGTGAAACTAACTAACAAAAAGGGATGAATGTTCAAGTTGAAGTGATTTTTTTTTTTTTGTTTTTTTTTAAGTTGGTGTCCCTTCAACATGTGGATCAGCTGGAACTCATGGATAAGCCTCAAATGAGTAGCTGTTCTACAGAAGTATTCTTGACATTTTTTTCTTATCATAGAATGTTGAGTCTTCATGCTGTTAACATTTTGAATATATATTAGAAAAAATAACAAAGTTTATTTTAATTTTGTTTATTTGATCCAATTAATTTAAGTATCTTGTTCTCAGATTTTTGAGTTTAGTTTCAGATTGTACCCCTGCTGGAACTTTGGCTTGATGAGATATTTAACATTAACTTGGGTTGCTTTTAGTTTAAGATTGGAGAGGTATGGAATCTATTAAGCCTTTTGGGAGTTTAACACTCGGGGCTGGCCTATACTAGGGAAATAAGTTGATTTCAGATATACAATTCTAGCTATGGCATTTGCGTAGGTAGAATCAATGTATCAGAATCAGCTTGTTTTCCTAGTATAGACCTAGTCTCTAGTACTCTCCCATCGACCCCAGAAGGATCAATTTTTGCATATCTTTACCAGATGTGCAAAATTGAACTCGGGAAGATCGACCGTGACCAGCAAAACTTCATGCACCAGTCCTTTAAAATGTAGTAATCTTACAGTTCATAATATCTACTAAGTTGCTATACAGTGTTGATGTTCAATTGGATATGTATTTCATGAAATAAAACAAAGATCACTTTAATGTATTTCTGCACATGTATATTGATCTATTATCAAAGGCTCAAAATAGGCTTTGATAAAAGAATAGTTAGGATTTTTTTTTCCCAACAATACTACCAGGGAAAAAGGCTCTTTTAGCTAGTCTGCTACTTATGCCAGCCTACATCTTACACTCAAATATGACAAATGAGTATTGCCATTGTTGTAAGGTCTGTCTTTTACTACTAGTCTGATCTTTAATGAATCTTTTGTTCTACTCTTCTTTCTAAGTTCAGTAGATGTTTAATTTTTGAATAATAGGATTCCTTGAATTCTTGGGGAAGGCAACCACCAAGCATATGAATGTTGAGAACAAAAGTTAGGCTTTTTTGACTCGTGAGCATCTGTCTCATTTGTCTTTTGTATCCAGTCCTCCTCATTTTTTCTCTGGCAGACATAAATAGCAAGCAGCTGCCAGCATATCTTCCCTCTTAGGGTGTGTCTACATTACAGGAAGATCAATACGCTCGCGGTCAGTCCTCCTGAGTTCAATTCAATGTCCCTAATGGGGACACATTAAATCCAACTGTCATTGCACTGCCGTTGATCCTGGTACTCCTGGCAGTCACAAGGAGTAAAGAAGGTTGATGGGAGAGTTTCTCCTGTCAACTTGCCACTGTGTGGATGATGGCAAAAGTTGATTTTAGATAAGGTGACTCCACCTGTGCAGTTCTCAAAGTTTGATTTGCGTATCTGAAATTGATTTTTTTTCCTCCTAGTGTAGACCAGGCCACAGTCAAGAGGTGAATGGCTGGTGCCATCCAGTACTAACTCTTTTTTCTGCCTTTAGAAAACTGGAAAATATCTGCCTCCCCTAGTCTGAAGTCACTCATTCACAGGCTGTGTCTATACTACAAAAATAATTTAAGTTGCTTACTTCCAAGTACAACTTCTAAGTAAGCAAATGCTAAGTTGAGCGTCTACATATGCCCTACTTCAAAGTTAAACTTTGAAGGAGGGCACTACTCAATTCCCAGGAATGAAATAAGGAGTTGGAAGTTGGGCTCTCTACTTTGAAGCTAACTTTGAAGTAAGGGAAAATGTGTGTAGACTCTCTGCTGACTACTTCAAAGTAGTGCCTAACTTCGAGTTAGTTCCTAGTGTAGAGGCACCCACACAGTGCTGTTCTGTGTCACTCACACAAGACCGGTGGATGTTACTGACGTTGGTATAATGAGCTATGTTCTAGGAATATGTAACATTTCAAACTTTCAAATACCTGCAGTTAAATAACTAAAGACTTGAGAGAAATAGTGGCGCAGAAGAATACTTCAGTTCTTGAAACTTCACCTCCTTTTATTCATCCTTACAATTTAAAGTTTCAGCTGAAACTTTAAACAATATATAATTCTCTGATAATATTCTTCACTTAACCTTTTTAAAATTTGTGTGCTGGAGTAGACATCTTAGTCTTAAAAAAGAGAATTTAGAATGGAAACATCAATGCTAATAGCATTATATGATTGCTCAACACATTATGGGGAGGAAGAAGAAACTTGACTTAGAAAAAAAGCCCCATAATTGTGAAAGGAAACAATGCTTCTGGGTTTCTAGTGTACTCTTCCAAACAACTTAAGACCTTATAGGCATATGATGCATCGTTCTGTCATCACTTTGTATAGAATAAGTGCCACTCACATGACGTATAAAGAATAAGTCAGCAATCATTGTACTACTTTATAACTTTATGATAGTTATTAGACTGTGAGTTTAAAAGCAGAATGTCAATATTGTATGCCTTTGTTAGTCCTGTCTTTGTGGATGACTTGTTGTGTGTGACCTTCAACGGTCGCTTCATCTATGTGTCTTGACATCTGCGGGCGTAAAATTGTGATAGTGGATAAATAACTGACCTCTCAGGCACTTTGTGACCATTAATTGTTGTAAGAATGTTAATCATGTAATATATTATATAAATGCCAAGTATATGCTTATTAAACAGTGACACCATTATGTTAAACTTTGTGGAATTTTGCTTATTCTTTGTGATGCTAAACATGATTTTTGGTAACAAAATTGCTTTCACTTCCCTACAGACTTCTAATATTTATTATTGGAGCCCAAAACTTCGAAATGGCCATGCAAATGGCCATTTTGAAGTTTACTAATGAAGCGCTGAAATACATATTCAGCACCTCATTAGAATGCCAGCAGCCATGGCACTTCGAAATTGATGCGTCTCGCTGCTGCGTGGCTTGTCCAGACGGGGCTCCTTTTAGAAAGGACCCAGCAACTTCGAAATCCCCTTATTCCTAACAGCAGATAGGAATAAGGGGATTTTGAAGTTGCTGGGGTCCTTTCGAAAAGGAGCCTTGTCTGGATGAGCCGCGTGGCAGCGAGCCGTGTCAATTTCGAAGTGCCGTGGCTGCTGGCATGCTAATGAGGTGCTGAATATGTTTTTCAGTGGTTCATTAGTAAACTTCAAAATGGCCATTTCGAAGTTTTGGGCTAGTGTAGACATGGCCTCAGTGTTTTTTCTATCATTTGTAAGAGATATTGGAGAGGAATAATGCCACCTTTTGTGCAAGTGTTTAACACTAGCTGTTCTTTGATATTTACCTTCCTGTTAAACCTTCAGAATAGGCTAATTGTAAGCCATTTTGGAGGGATGCTGGTCATTCAGTAGTTGAGGGGGAAGTTAGCGTCCTATTACAAGTTCAATTATTTTCAGTGTTTTATTAGTCTTTAATGTAAACTAATTTCTCTTTCTCTAGAATCTGGTTTATAAGAACACTGCTCATTTTCTTCTTTTCCAAAAGGACGGAAAGAAATAGTAAGTATTGGAACTAATTAATAACAGGCATGAAACTCAGCATAAGGGTATTCAGGTGCTTGTGTTAGATAGAATTGCTTCCATGAGAGGAAAGATGATCTCTTGGTTGAGGCTCGGAACTGGGACTTTTAAATTCTGTTCCTGCAATTACTTCCTTGGAAAGTCACTTAGGCCTGATCAACACTAGGGGATAAAAATCGAATTTGCATCTTAGGCCAATTTTATAAACCAACGGTCTTCACCATTGTGCTCAGTAGGTTGGCTTTAAGGGGCTCTTAAGGTTATTTTTTTTGTGCTGCTGATTTCACCAGGAGTAACACCAAAAACTGGTTTGTCAATGTCGACTTAATGCAAGTGCATACGGCAGCATTATTAAAATTGATTTTATTAGCCTACAAAAATATCCCACAGTGCATCTCAGTGTGTCCTTTCTAGTCATTGCTTCGCCTCTGCTGCTCTCCAGGTGAGCAGGAAGCAGTGGCCATCAGCCTGGGAATTTTGAATTCATTTCCTTTCCTTTGTGGCCGGCGTGGCGAGCAGACCAACTATTTGTCATGAGTTCTCAGGATTGCAAAAGAGCCCCAGCATGGAGCCATCAGGAGATCCAGGATCTCATTTTTGTGTGTGGGGTAATCTGTGCTGAGTAACGTGCAAAGCAGCAAAAGAAATGTGCACATTTATGGGAAGATTTCCCAGGGCACACTGGAGAGGGGTTATTCCAGGGACTCCCAGCAATGCTGAGTGAAAATACTTCCCTCAACACTGCCGTGTGGCTGGTGGGTTGTGTAGATCCCACTTCCAGACAGCGGAATGTCCTTTCCAAACCACCATGCATTTGGAGGGCTAGTCCCTACCCCACACACCATGTGACTGCTGGGCTGTGCAGACCAGGCTTCCAGACAGCGCCACATCCTGTCCTATGTGGGGTTCAGCGCTTAAGAGGGCTTACCCTTGTGGTTCCCTCCCAGGGCTAGCAAGAAATACTACAGTCACCATGCTAAGCCAAAAAGAGGATATTCCCTACAGCAAGGGTGCACAAAATTGGGGGCATGACATTTTCTAAGCGGGGAGTGCAGTGTGATTGCCCCCATCCCCAGCTTCTGCTGCATCTGCTTTCTCCTGTGTGGCCTCTATTGCTGCGTCACCAAGGGAATGGAGAAAATGTCATATCTTCTTTCTTTGTGACAGTAGTGGCCCATGGGGTCACTACAAATGATTCCGCTGATTATCTACACCAGCCGCAAGTGGCATTTGGATATCGTGAGCTTCACTGGGGGAAGAGACTCTTGGTCCAGGAGTAGTCTCCTTAGTTTACTTGAAGTAATGGCAGTACTTGAGCCACGACTGTTCACCAGGCGGATTGGCACATCAGTAGCTAGCTCTGACAGTGACAATCATTAAAACATCCTGATGCAGCGGGAGGCTTTGGAAAAATGGTCATTTGTTGTCAACGTCGGGGGGAGTAAGCACAATGCACTCTGGGATGATGACATCACACGTGCACATCCACTTGTGGTGACTATTTACCTAGAAGACACTGGCACAAAAACCCAAAATACCACAGGGCCATGGAAACTGTGGGATAGGTGCTCACAGTGCAGTGCTGCCGCAGTCGAACTTCGGCAATTTAGTGGGGACACACTAAGGCTACGTCTACACTACAAGATAAATTCTAATTTATTAAAATCGATTTTATGATGCCATTTTTTAAAATTTGATTTTGATTTAGACATATTGCTTCCACACCAAATCACCAAACATTGACTGTTGCAGCAGTGCATTATGGGAACCTATCACACAGTTCTGTCAGCTCTGCATTCTGAGCCGGGAGCCAGATGCAGTGGTACAGTCAGTTTCCTGGATCCCTGCAGCTTGGGGGACTGGGAAGCTGACACTGCAGCAGTCCTGGTCAGTTCCTGGCTCCCGCTAGTAGCAAGGACCTGGGAAACAGGTGCAGCAGCGCTGTCAATTTCCTGGGTCCCTGCAGCTTGGGTGACCTGGGAAACTGACAATGCAACAGCCTTGGTCAATTTCTTGGCTTCCCTAAGCTGCAGGACTGGGAAACTGACAGCTCAGCACTCCTGGTCATTTTCTTGGCTCCCACTAGTAGTGGGGATCTGGGAGCCAGGTGCAGCATGTAGCTTTTTGGGGTACATATGGGACACTTTTGGGGGCTAATAAATTCGAATGAAAAGCATGGCGCTTCCACACTAGCCTTTATTCGACATTTTAAACTTGAAATTGATGCTATACCCATCCGTTAATATCAACAGTTTGTTATTGATATTAGGGCAGACTAAATCAAGCTAATGACATTTACAGTGAACACAGTGATGTTTAAATGTTGAGCGAACTCCTTTAAATTTGATTTTTATCTCAGAGTGTAGATGCAGCCGATGGTGACTTCGTGAGCAGGTGTGGACACTCAGTTTCAACTTTGTGAAATCTAGTGTTACAGAGTTGATGTCAACATATTCGATTTTATTTCCAAGTGTATACATACCTTTAATCTCTGTTCTTCCAGTTACAAAATGGTAACTGCCTCCATACTGGGGTGTTGTGAGGTATAATAGATGGATGCAGGGACCTTCAGCACTAGTGCACCTTGATCCTTCCTATTCTCTGGCTGTGGCATACAATAGTCCAGTCCCCTGTGTGTTTCCTTACTTTGGTCTCCTTTCCAGGGCTTGGCTAGTTGTGTGGATGCTGGGTGATGAAGGTAATCTGTCACACAGGAGGAAAGAGGGTCTAGGGGTCCTTTCTGGCCTTAATTTTGTGATTCTGTGGCCGTGTCTACACGAGCCCCAAACTTCGAAAAGGCCACGCAAATGGCAATTTCGAAGTTTACTAATGAAGCGCTGAAATGCATATTCAGCGCTTCATTAGCATGCGGGCGGCCACGGCACTTCGAAATTGATGCGCCTCGCCGCCGCGCGGCTTGTCCCCACAGGGCTCCTTTTCGAAAGGACCCCACCTACTTCGAAGTCCCCTTATTATAAGGAGCCCCGTGGGGACGAGCTGCGCGGCGGCGAGGCGCGTCAATTTCGAAGTGCCGCGGCTGCCCGCATGCTAATGAAGTGCTGAATATGCATTTCAGCGCTTCATTAGTAAACTTTGAAATGGCCATTTGCGTGGCCATTTCGAAGTTTGGGGCTCGTGTAGACACGGCCTATGTGAGACATTCATAAAGTCCGTGACTGGAATATAAGCACGTCAATTAAATACAGGTTGCAAAAGAGTTACTACAAGTATTCTGGCAATATTTTTACTGTCTTAATGTCATCATGTTCAGAGAAATAAGAAATTAGAAAGCTCTAATGACCTTCTTTTGAAGACACTTGAAATTTTGAATGATACCTTTAGTATAGCTATAATAGTACCCTATTGAAGACACTGCTGCTTTTTAAATAGTGAGTTAGACAGTCAAGCATCATTTTCTTGATGTAATATTAACATGTTATCCTTTTGAGAACTGCCTATCCACAGCAATGGGAATTCCTGACCTTTTTTTAAAGTACAGCTAGACCGCAAGGGTTAGTGTTCAAAAGGGATGGCCAAAATTATTGTAAAAAGATAAATTCTAAGGCAAAATTAAAAACAGGCAGTTATTGGAAGTGGGTCTGTCAGTAGCATTTAGAATTGAGATGTCTTTTATTTAAAGCTGAGATTGGTACTACACACCTACAGATGTAGTCAAAATATGTTAAGAGAATTCAGATTTGGCCCTCTCTCTTACGATTCAAAGGCGATTCAGGAACTGAACTTAATTTTAAACACCTTGTAATTTACCAAGTTCTGCAATGTAACTTTTGACAGTCTTGTGATTCAACGTTGCTTAAGTATTTTAGATAAAAATATACCTTTTTTTCAGTGTGCTCCGGGATGATTTTTCTTTAGAGATGAAATTGTATCATTGTATTGGGTGCTAATATCCAGTACTTTTTTTGTCTCATGTTCTATACTATGGCTGTGTCTACACTAGCATTCCTCTTTCAAAAGAGGCATACAAATGAAGGAAATTGAAAATGAGGTGCAGATTTACATATCTGGTGCCTTATTTGCATATTCTTTTGAAAGAGCTTCTTTTGAAAGAAGAAAAGCAGTGTTGATACAGCTCTTTCAAAAGGAACCCCTATCTTTGAAAGAAACCTTCTTCCTTAAAAAAAAAAAAAAAAATTCTTTCAAAGATGGGGATTACTTTCGAAAGAGCCGCGTCTAGACTGCTTTTCTTCTTTTGAAAGTTCTTTCAAAAGATGAATATGCAAATAAGGTGCCAGATATGTAAATCTACACCTCATTTGTATTTTTGATTTCCTCATTTGCATTTGTCTTTTGAAAGAGGAATGTTAGTGTAGACGTAGCCTATCTGTATAGTTTGCTTCTGTATTTTAAACTTACAGATATGTTTAACTCCACTTAATACTCTTTGTTAAATCTGTGTGGTGTTGAATTTTTAAGCCGCTTGGACCATGCCAAAATGAATTAAATCTGCACCATGCCAGAAAATGGGAAGGATTAAGCTCTCTCTGTAAACAAAATGTGGCCCTAGATTTTTTAATGTCACATTTTTTTTAATCGAGTTTGGATTACCTGTAAGCAGTGACATTTTGAACAGGCAAAGAAAATTAAAATGTATTCTTAAACTGAACAATTTTGGCCAAAAACTAAACAAACTAGATCATACTTCTCTTCCTCCATACTTTCTTACTTCCGAGTACACCTGCTAAACTTAGTTGCAGTGACAGTGTGGTGGGGGGTTTTTGTTTTTTGTTCAGACAAGGGCTATTATGGGAGGCTATTTTTTCATCTCGCCTTTCACTCTCTTCACAAGGTGTAGTGGGAGAGATTTCTGTTTTCTGGGGAAGGTGAATGCTTTAAATACTGCTTTATATTCTAAATGTGGTTGAAAGGGATGGACAGATAGTGAGAGTGTTGAATTGAGCTTGATAAAGCTTGGCCTCATTTCATCAGACTCCTATGGTAATTTCTGGGCTTTCTCCGTATTTGCCAAAAGGAGAACATGGAGGAGAGTAGGGTGGCTCAGTATTACCTTGGCTACAGTAGGGGAGATGAAAATATATTGAGAGGTTGGATCATCAGGTGATGTGGTAGAGGGGTTTCACTGACTAACACTGAAATATGAAGCAGAAGAATGCAGATAACGCTTCCTTCAGCAATGAAGGGTCCTGTGGCACCTTAAAGACTAACAGAAGAGTTTTGAGCACGAGCTTTCGTGAGCACAGACTCACTTCATCAGATGCTGGTCTTGGAAATCTGCAGGGCCAGGTATAAATAAGCCAGAGCAAGGGTGGGGATAACAAGGTTAGCTCAGTCAGCAAGGGTGAGGCTTACTAGCAGCAGTTGATCTGGAGGTGTGAACACCAAGGGAGGGGAAGCTGCTTTTGTATTTAGCCAGCCATTCTCAGTCTTTGTTTAAGCCTGAGCTGAGGGCGTCGAATTTGCAGATGAATTGTAGCTCAGAAATTTCTCTTTGTAGTCTGGTCCTGAAATTTCTTTGCTGTAGGATAGCTACTTTTAAGTCTGCTACTGTGTGGCCTGGAAGATTGCAGTGCTCTCCTATGGGTTTTTGTATATTGCCATTTCTGATGTCTGATTTGTGTGCGTTTTATTCTTTTACGTAGAGACTGTCTAGTTTGTCCGATGTATATAGCAGAGGGGCATTGCTGGCACATGATGGCATAAATTATGTTGGTAGATGTGCAGCTGAATGAACCCACGATGGTGTGGCTGATCTGGTTTGGTCCTGTAATGGTGTTGCTGGTGTAGATATGTGGGCAGAGCTGGCAACGAAGTTTGTTGCATGGATGGGTCCCTGAGTTAGAGTGACTGTGGTGCGGTGTATAGTTGCTGGTTAGGATTTGCTTCAGGTTGGCAGGTTGTCTGTGGGCAAGGACTGGTCTGCTTCCCAAGGCCTGTGAAAGTGGAGGATCATTGTCCAGGATGGGTTGTAAATCCCTGATGATGCGCTGTAGAGGTTTTAGCTGAGGACTGTAGGTGATGGCTAGTGGTGTTCTGTTGGTTTCTCTCTTGGGCTTGTCCTGTAGTAAGAGGCTTCGTGGCACACGTCTGGCTCTGTTGATCTGTTTTTTCACTTCCTCAGGTGGGTATTGCAGTTTCAAGAATGCTTGGTAGAGATCCTGTAGGTGTTTGTCTCTGTCGGAGGGGTTGGAGCAAATGCGGTTATATCTTAGTGCTTGGCTGTAGACAATAGATCGTGTGGTGTGTCTGGGATGGAAGCTGGAGGCATGAAGGTAGGCGTAGCGGTTGGTAGGTTTACAGTACAGGGTGGTATTGATGTGGCCATTGTGTATTAGCACCGTGGTGTCCAGGAAGTGGATCTCCTGTGTGGACTGTTCCAGGCTGAGGTTGATGTTGGGGTGAAAGTTGTTGGAGTCCTGGTGGAATTCCTCCAGAGTCTCCTTCCCATGGGTCCAGATGATGAAGATGTCATCAATGTAGCGTAAGTAGAGACGGGGTGTTAGTGGACGAGAGCTAAGGAAGCGCTGTTCCAGGTCAGCCATGAAAATATTGGCATATTGAGGGGCCATGCGGGTACCCATAGCTGTGCCGCTGATTTGAAGGTATATATCGTCGCCAAATCTGAAATAGTTGTGTGTGAGGATAAAGTTACAGAGCTCAGCCATCAGATGTGCCGTAGCATCATCAGGGATACTGTTCCGAACAGCATTTATCCCATCTTTGTGTGGGATGTTGGTATAGAGAGCCTCTACATCCATGGTGGCTAGGATAGTGTTTTCTGGTAGGTCATCAATGTCTTCCTTCAGGAGTCACATATCTGGGAATATGTTTAAGACTTCTGTTTCTAGGGTCTCTGGAAGGCAAGATGAAAGAATGGCCTCCCATAACTTCTTGATCTTTCTTGTTAGACATATCATGTGCTTTCTCTGCTCTGGACCCAGCTTAGCCTTTAAGATTTTTTAAAAGAAAATAACACTATTTCCAAAATACTGACACTGTGGTATTAAATACAAGAAGGAATCAACTGCTGACTTTAGCTGAGCACTAAAATATACAAAACTTTCCTAATAGTGGCTTTCAGAAATTTTCCTTGTAGTTCCTGTGATCGTCACAAACCCAGTTATCTAATTTTGCATTATTACCTGATTCTTCTACCACAGGGAGGTCACTGGGACGTGCTCTATGAGGTTAACTTGTGGATTATTTTTTTTTCCACTTCTGATTTTTTACAGTGATCTGTACAATAAAAATGAATTGGCCATGTTTTTAAAATACAGTGGTGTCTGTTAGGGTCACAGCTGAAGACCACTAGGAAGTTGCACTTGGTGCAGAATGCAGCTGCTTGTCTGTCCTGTAGTATTAACCATTTGTCAATTGCTTGGTTACACTGGCATCATCTTGCTTCTGCATGCGGTTTGAGTTGTTGTCTTCAACAATGTGGGCTGTTGGGGAGGTTGCCTCCCTCTAGTGATTTGCTAATCAAATTCAGTACAGTAAACCCTCAAAATACGTGGCTTCAGGTTGCATGTAACTCTCTTGAACGTGACTTAAGTACAACTTGAAGCTGCTCTGTGACTGCCAGTCTGCCTAGCTGCCTGCTCCCATCCAGACAGCCGAGTCTAATATAATGTGAGATTACTGAAAACTGCTTTAACCATAGTTTGTTCTACACATCCCAGAACATACTGGACACATTTTCTACCAGGTCAATGAATCTTTCAGGTCTTATCGAAATACATGCTTACAGCCAATTCTTATTAACTAAATCTAGGACTTAATACTAAAATTAAAAAGGAGAGTTGTATATACTTAAGAGATGAATAAATGTGTGTAAAGTCCTTAAAGTAGTTTCATAGCAGAGATGGTGAGACAGCCAATTTGTAGAAGTCTTTCTGAAACAAATGAAAAAGGTTATAGCCTAAGAGGTAGTTCAGGTGCAAAGTTTGTTCACCTCTTTCCATGAGAATTCCAGGGTGAATCCAGAGTAAAACTGGAGACCTGAAGTCTTGTAACTTGGACTTTACTTGTCAAAGTGTGAGCAGATGTGAGATAAAAAGAATCATGACCTGAGGCATCCTTTATAGTCCTTCAGCAGGTTGGTACCCTCTTTACAGCTGCCATCTCAGCAAAACCTTCCTCTGATGAAATCTCGCTAGCGTATATTGTTCCTTTTAAACAAATGTTATGTTTCCCATGTATGTGCAGGTATTTAGTTGTAGTCATTAACATAAGCTAGTTAACCATTCAAGATTGTCAAACTGCTTGTGCCAGCATCAGGCAGTTTCCACCGCTGATGCTCTGCATTTAAAAGGCTGATTAAGCATGCAGGCTGCTGGTCACACATGGGGCAGAGCAGTGAGGAAGCAGGGAAGAGCCCGATTGCCACAGCACGACAGATGCTGAGCCAGCTACATGCTGGCCGAGCCTTTTACATGCAGAATAGGGGCAGTTAACTGAGTAACTAACAGAAACTTTGGCAGTTACTTGGTTACCAGATTATTTGCTTTTTAACATCCCTAGTGAAAGCTGCCCCTTCTTTGTATAAAATGTTTTAAATTATGTACATATGCCCAAATAAATACATTTGTGGTGCATATTATAAATTAACAATTAAAATCTCTTTGATCAAAGAAACCTGCCAGCAAGAAATGAAATGCTGATAGCAAACACTAATGTAAAATGTTTTAAATTTTGAACACAATTTAGAAATAATGCAGAATTTTTCCAGACTTCTATGAATTTGTTATAGCCTAATTAATGGTTATTTAATTTGATTAGTTTTTTCTTTATTTAAACCTTTTCTCTATTTTGTACTATCTTTGTGCAAAACTGGTGCTGACAAAATAAGTTTTGAACCCACAATCTGAACTGAACTGCTAAATAAGACTAAGGGAGGGAAATATATCTGTAAATACCTGTACATATTTCTGATTGTTAGAATGCATTGTTCACTTGTAAAAGAGGTAGCAGAGAGCAGGTAGTATAAAGGGAGTTTGTTCCTTTATATTGCAGACACTGGCTCATTACAGTGAGTTTTCTGTAGGTGCTGAACTTTTAGTAATGGATATCAGGAAAAATCTCACATACATTTGACTTACTTTTTTATTTTTTCTTTTGGAGATAAAAAGTTAGTGTCGTGTCTACTGACAGTAACACTGTCCTTCTGCTCTATGGCGATGAGATGATTTTTTGGTTAGTCATATCTTCTCTGACAAAACTGGGGTTTTGTTGCAATTTGGAAAGTCTACCTGGCTGATATATATAGATCCTATTGATCCATCTGGCTGAACGACCCTCTGGCCTTGTGATCCAGTAAAGATGAGATGAGATGCCAAAGCCTGTTTGCAGGGTCAGTATTGATTCAGATTGCAGACTTTTTCAAAGGCGTGAAGCAGAAAGTGTCTGTTCCCTCCTCTGCCCGTCCCCCAACTGGGACAAGTACATTCATGTCAAAGCTCCATGTAGTTAAGGGTCCTCTGACCCTGTCTTGACTCACTGGAGTTTCTTTACCTCTCAATTCTTTCATTGCCCGTTCATGCTGCTTTTGTCTTTCTCGGTCTTGCTGGTCTTTATGTTAGTCTTCCAGGTCTTTTAGCTGCAGTTCAATTTCCAGACATCACAGCTCTACAGAGGAGGTGCTAAGAAGTTATGATCTGATGCTGGTTGAGTGGAGTCTTGTAACTCTTGGGTTTGGCTGGTTGCCCCCAGATCCTTTCTGATCCTCAGCTTTGTGAGTGCTTGAAATGCCCTCGGGGGGCTGTCCTGATTGTTCCGCATCAGGATGGCCTCAGCTTCATGGAGCAATAGTTCTCTTCCAGCTGGGCAATGAGCTAGGTTTGAGTGGATTTGCCATTGGACACCCTTCTCGCTTTGCATAGCTCGACTATGTCCTTTTTAAGGAGATGGTTATAGACCATGTCCTTGATGTTTCCAGGGGTTGCAAACTCACAGGCTGATGCTCACAGTGCCCCATGATTTCCCAGAAGTGCCCCTTCAATGGGCCAGCCTCCTTGTGGGTCACAGCCCTCCTGCTGGTCAAGCTGTAGACCCCTCCGCTGTCTGGGACCAATTCCAGTGGACTCCAGGAGTAACCCCTCCTTGGGTGTGAATACCCCCTCTTGAGGACCACACCCATACTCTGTTGGATTAAGCCTCAGAACCCTCTGCCTCTGGGAACTGCACCTTACTGCCCTTGATCACACCTGGATCTTGCTAGCCACCCTTCTTCCTCCTGCACCCCAGTCACTTACTTCTGGATACTCCATCTGTGGGGTGCAATGCATTCTACCTCTGCCGTGATTGTTGAGGTTGCAAATTATCTAGTACTTGCAAGTGGACTGCATGAGACTTGTGTAAAGTATTTTAGAGAGACAGTTTAGATGAAGTAGTATCTTTTATTCGACCAAATGGTGTGCGAGGCAAACTTTCAAGCTCATGCAAAGCTCTTCTTCAGGTCTGGGATATATGTTCAGAATGAAGCTCAATTTGAAGTGGATTAGATTGGTTAGCATAGGCAGTTAACACACGTTTCAGGGGACCATTCAAAGATAAATTGCCCAATAATACTGCTCCAGTTTTGGAGAGTTGATGATAGAATCATAGGCTGGTAAGAGATCTCATGAGGTCATTGAGTCAAACCACTTGCTGAAAGCATGACCAGCCCCAACTAAATCATCGCAGCCAGGGCTTTGTCTACCCAGGATTTAAACATCTCTGTGGATGGAGATTCCACCGCCTCTCTAGGTAACCCATTTCAGTGCTTCAGCACCCTCCTAGTGAAATATTTTTTCCTAGTATCCAACCCAGACCTTCCCCATGGCAACTTGAGACCATTGCTCCTTGTTCTGTCATCTTTGACCACTGAGAACAGCCTCTCTCCACTCTCTTTTGTGTCTCCTTCAGGTAGTTGAAAGTTGCTATTAACACCCTCCTCACTCTTCTGTAGAATAAATAAGCTCAAATCTTTCAGGCTTTCTTCCTAAGTCATTTTAGTTGCCCTCCATTGGATTTTTTCCAGTGTGTCTGCTTCCTTTCTGTAATGGAGTCCCAGAATTTGACATAGTACTCTAGAGGTGGTCTCGCCAGTGCTGAATAAAGGGGAATGGTCATTTCCCTCAATCTGCTGACAGTGCTAAATGTACTCCAATATGCTGTTAGCCTTTTGGCTACAAGAGCATTCTGAGTTTCCAGCTTGTCATCCACTAGTCCTTTTCTGCACAACTGTTGCGTACCCAGTTGGTCTCCAGCCTGTAGCAGCTCTTAGGATTCAGCTGATGGTTTAGTGGGCTATAGAGTTTTATAATAAGCCATAAATCTGTTTGTCTATTTTATGCACAGTGTTCAGTATCTAGAAAAGCTGTGAATTTAAGCTCCAAGGTTTATCTTTTGAAGAACCTTGGATTAAGAAACCAGATATAGAGCAATTGTTTTGTGAAAAGTGTTTACTCACAGGTGATGTGATGTTTTTTTCATATTTTTCATGACAATTCATTCCAGATTGTAGTTATTCCCTGGTTTCACCCATATAACAGTTACACATTTAGTACACTGGATGAAGTACACAATTATCGGAGAGGTATCTCTGTTAGTCTGTATCTTCAAAAACAGGACTTCTTGTTGTTTTTGAAGTACACAGTGTTCTGTCTAGGTATGTGTTGGACTCAAGGATCTGGAAAGTTGTGTTGTGGGCAGTGTTGATCTTTGTAGTAGTGGAGAGATGTCTGCAGGATTTGTCCATTGTTTTGACAAGTTTTGGTTCTGTGAAGTGATGGGTTCTGGTCTGCAGGGCACTGGCTTCTGATGATTAGTGTGGAGAGATTGAGGTTGTTTGATGGTCAGAAGAGGGGACTTATCACAGCATAGTCCTTACTGGGATGGATTGTAATTGTTTAATGATGCTTTTTGTAGGTTCCAGTGAGGCATGATAAGTGACAAGTAGGGATGTGTGGTCAAAAAGGGTTTTAGTTCTCTTGGGATATCTGGGTGCCCTGTTTTATGATGTAATCTGTTTTTTCTGATGTAATATCCTTGTTTGGTGAATGCAGTTGTAAGTTTAAGGTGATTTTCCTGGACTTTCTCACTTTTCTCAGAGTGGTCACTCCATCTCTGACTTCTCAGTCTACAATACCTTCAAAAGATGAGCCTGTGAGCTTTAATCCATAACTTTGCTAAAAGCTGGGGCGTATTGCAACAATGTGCAATCCACTAACCTCTATACCCCACGACTGGGGAGTTGTTAATGGGTCACTTCATCTTGAATGATGCCTTGAAATATGTGCCGACTCATTCTTCTAAAAACAATGCTTTCCTCCTCCTATGTATCTGTGACACTCTGAGCACGTTTTCCAGACCTGAAGAAGAGCTCTGGACGAGCTTGAAAGTTTGCTTCTCTCATCAACAGAAGTTGGTCCAAGAAAAGATATTACCACACCCACCTTGCCTCTCTAATATCCCACACAGGTTCAGCAGCACTGTAGAATGTGTATTATGTATGTGGATCTAGGACTAATAGATACTTTAAAATATTTTCTGTCAAGTCAACTAAATGAGCATATTTAAGCAAACATGGCTGTTGCACCCATTTTAATATAGATCAAACAGGACTTGTGCTGATACTAATTGTATAATTGGTGCTTTTAAAAAGGTTTTATATTTAAATCTATTGGCACTTTCGAAGTTTAGGTGGCTTATTTAAAACTCTTACATGAAAATAAATTTGGAATGAGGAGGATTTGCTGAGGTACTGGGATTACTTGGGGCCAGTGAACGAAAATATTTGGATTTTACAAGTGAGAAAAATGTGTATCTAATCTGTGCTGGAATGTATTTATCACATTGTACAAATTAACACAAATCTTTTTTTTTTAGATGATGCATTGGAAGAGCTAAAATCCCAAAAGAAGAAAATAGTGAGTAATTTTTTTTCAAATAAATCTGTCAATTATATCCTGCGAAACATTCTGCCAACTTGAAGTTGACTGAAAAATATAGGGTGGGACAAAAAGGAAGCCTTATTTTTGGAATGTGTTCACTGTTCACAATTTGAGGGTTTATCCATCACTGAAAATAACTGCAATTCTTGGATGTGAAAATCCTTTAGTTTTACTGGACGTCCCATCAAACCAGTGGTCTTGAGACTGTTTGATCTACAAACTGATCTTATTTAATCAGGGATTGAGACATTTACCTGAAACTCACTGGCATGAGGACTTAGCCTATAGTCAAGTGAAAAATGTCTGTACTGGTTTGTCACTAAAACCACATCCAGCAATTTAAAAATACAATTGTATTTTGTTGTGATAACATTGTCAATTAACTTTGTTTGCTTGAGCTGAAAGAAGGTAACTTTTCCTACTAGTTCCCTTTCTGGCTTTGTTCTAATTTTGCTTTTCCATGAGAGATTATAATGTATTTCTTCGTTTATTACCTTGGCATTTTCTTCTTTTACTTCTTTCTCCTGGCAGTGTTTTCGAGCACCTTCCTTTCATTTACTCTCTTTCAGAATCTCTCTTCATAATTTGTTTTTTGTCTGTCCTGTCAGCCTCTGCCTTTTTGAGTTAACCCACTTTTTATATACCTCTTCAAATAACACTTCCAGGTAGGTCTGAAACTGGCATTCCCAAGGCCTTTGCTTCACCTGGATCAATCTTAATCTTAGTAGACTGGATTTTCAGTTAAAAGAATTCTTTCTTTCATCATAGTGGTGCAGTGTTGGGAACCCTTCCACTCTGGTTTACAATGTGATAAGTAGGATCTTTGTTCACTTATGCCACGATTACACTGCATCCTCCTACTCTGTGCTGTCGAATGTACACTCAAGTTCCGATGATTTGTCTTTGGAAAGAGCTGTCATCCAAAGTCACTAGACTCCTTTCATGATCTGGTCCTTGTAAGTTGTATTCTCCAAGTTACTTAGGCTTGGTCTACACTAGGAGATTAATTTGAGTTTAGGCAACTTAGGTTGATTTTATAACAAATTAGTCTTTACAACAAAGCATGTTATGTTGGTTTTAAGGGGTCCTAAGGTCAACATTTGTATTTTTGTCGACTTTTCACAAGGAGTAAAGCCAAATTTGAATTTGTAAGGTCGACCTTATGGTTGTGTAGATGAAGCATTATTAAATTAGAGTTATTGGCCTCCTGATGTGCCCCAGTGTGTCTACTCTGGCCATCCATTTTCAGCTCTGCTGCTCTCCAGATGTGCAGGAAGCAACCTGGGAATTTGAAATGAAGTTCCTTTGTGGCCAGTGTGGTGAGTGGAGCAGACGGCAGACCTCAGAAGCCCACCTCAGTGTTGCACCTGATCATGAATTCTCAGGGTTGCAGATGAGACCCATCATAGAGCATGCATGAGATCCAGGACCTCACTGTTGTATTGGGGGATGAATCTGTCCTATTGAAGCTACGACCCGCCATAGAAATGCAATCATATATGCAAAGATCTCACAGGCTGTGGAGCGAAAAGTATACATCAGGGTCGCCCAGCAGTGCAGTGTCCAAAATAAAGGAGCTCAGGCAGGTGTACCAAAAGACAGAAACAGCAAATGGACTGGGTCATCTTTCTATTTTTTGTGAGCAACTGCATGGGATTCTAGGGAGTGATCCATCCACTGCCCCAAAAGATTCTCTTGGTACCTCTGGAGATACTCCTCACAAATCCTCTGGCAACAATAAGGAGGATATGGTGGATGAGGAAGAGGAGGAAGAGGAAAACAGTCAGCAGGTGAAGGAGTTGATCTTGGAGACAGCTAGCTGTTTGTAACTTTGGATCCAGTCCCCTCATCCCAGTATGTTTTGCAGCCAGACCTTGATGGTGTTGAGGGCATTTTTGGTGAGTTTTTTTTTGTGTTTTTTTTTTTTTTTTTATATAATGCTATATATAGGCTACAGCTGTGAGTGTGGGAGTGGGTTAATCTCTTGTGGCTGGTATGCCTAGGCAGCCCACGGCCCCTAGAACAGCTTGTTAATGTTTTTGGCAAAGGAGCACAAATCCTGTTAGGACATCTCCATAAAGGTCTGAGACAGGTACCCTTTGATTTTTCTCACTAGGTTTTTGTGGAGGCCTGCCTTATTCTGACTTCCATGGTAACACACCTTTCCATGGAAGGCCGCCAGTAAGTAATCTGTAATCATGGCACCACAGAACGTTTTTGCAAATATGCCAGCCTAGTGACCACAGTGGATTAGCATAAGTTTCTTGTCACTTTCTCTTATTCTAAGTAGGCTGATGTCTCTTTTTTAACCTAGAGAAGCAGGGAAAGGAGCATTAAGCTACTAAATATGATAGCACAAGCTGCTGTGCTACTAGGGTGTGGAGGGAGCTCAATAAAAGTGTTCCAGAAAGCAATCAAGAAGAAGGCCAAGTGGTCAGAATGCCCCTCTCTGACCCCCGCAGCTTGCTGGCAAAACAGAAACTATCTGAGGGTCACTGATGTGCCCCAGATGGGTGCTGGTAGGGAGCCAAAAGTGTTCCAAAAAGGAATCAGGAATTTTTCTTTTCTCTTTGACAACATGGTCTGAACCCCCTCACCTCCTACTAGGGTACAGCTGTTGCAGCAGTGGTCCTCCCCCAATGTGGTTCCCACAGAGCAGTACCGCTATGACCAGAACAGCTGCCCTTTTCCTCAGCCCCCTGGAGACTGTCGCTGCCCAAGTACAGGGTGGTAGTGATGATGCCATAGTGGAATGAAAGCTTAAGCTGTTTAAACAGCTAGCCCCAGCAATGCTTCCTCCCCACTTACCCACGAGCATCTTACGTGACTGGAAGATTAACTTGCATCATTGAAGATGTAGGCTTTTTCTGTGGAAATTGATCCGATCTCATCAGTAAGAGGCCAAAAGTGTCTTTGCAGAGAACACGTTCTCAGTTTGAAACAGACGTCCATTCATTAGATGCCTTTTGTGTGTTACACTTACCTACATTAACATGTATCTCCCTAATGTGTGATGTGTATCTATGTCTGGCCTTGACTCTGCAACATTGAGTGTTGAGAATGGTTGACAACAATCTGCACCTGTGCGTCTCTCAGAGATCTGTGGGAGAAGGGGGGAAAAAAAAAGAGAAGATCTGTTTGTAGAGCAGATCAAGACCATGTGCACAGAACGTCGAAACACTTGAAGGGAAAGGGAGCAAATGAATGCTTGGAGGAAAAGCATTTTTGAGGAATGAAGACCACAAAGGATCCAGGACTGTCAGAACAAAGGACGGCTTATAGCTTTAATCAGGGAGCAGACTGATCTCCTGCAGTCCCTTATTGAGGAGCAAAGAGCCCCCCCTGCAAATGAGGACCTAGTACATGCTTTCCTCCCCATGTTCTCTGGCCTCTTGTTGGCACCCCAGAATGCAGGGGGCGGGGATTAAGGGCAGCCTTGGAGTCCACCCTGAGGGATGCTTCTGACAGCAGAAGACTCTCGTTGTCTCACATGGAACAGGAAAATGCCCTTGCTTATCCACTCTTTAAGCTTCTGCCATGTACTATTTTCAGTGTTCCCTGAATAAAAATGATTAAGCTCAAAAAGAACAGTGTCTTTTACTGGTTGTGCTGAGGTAGGGTTGGAGGTGCTTTTGTATTAAAGACAAGCGCAAATCATTCGGGGGGGAACTACTTAACAGCAACAGACTTAACATTCATATCGCTGTATGTTCGTTCATAAAGCTGTTTTTCAAAACATGCCTGATTTTTTCAGTACCCCTTGCTGTACTCTCCTTATTGCTGTTGTGTCTGGCTGCTCATAATTACTGAGCAGGTGATCTGCCTCTGCCTTCCAGCCTGGCATGAAATTTTCCCTCTTTGCTGTCACACAAATTGTGCTGCACACGACAAGCTCCCACTAGCAGGGGAATGTTGGTTTCACTGAGGACTAACCAAGTTAGAAGGCTCCTGAACCTGGCTTTTAAATGGTGTGTCATCTCCATTGGCAATTTTCTGGTTTGGGAAGAAAGTTCCATTCTGGAGCTTTCTAAACAGACCAGAGTTCCTAAAAATGCATGCGTCGTGCACCTTTCCTGACCCTCCCATGTTGATGTCGGTGAAACAACCCTTGTGATCCACCAATGCCTGCAGCACCATGGAGAAGTACCTCTTGCAGCTCATGCTCTGAGGCAAGGTGGCCTGATGCCGGGGTGAAGATCTGCGTTTGATCTGTCGCCCTGCTGCAGTGAGAGAATCCCATTGCAGCAGAATAGTCCACTATGTCAAGCACATTTCCTAGAGCCACTGTCTTTCACAGCAGAAGGGCATTGAGTGCCTTGTCTACCTGGATGATAGCAGTCCCCACTGTAGATTTGCCAACTTTGAATTGATTTCCTACTGACTGGTAGCTGGAGTTGCAAGCTTCCACACATCAGTTGCCACACGCTTCTGAACTGTCAGAGCACTTCTGATTTTGGTGTTGTAGTGCTTCAGGGAGAGGGAAAGCTATTCACAGAGTTCCATAAAAGTGGCCTTAATGCAAGCGGAAATTTTGCAGCTGTAACTGATCACCCCATGCCTGTAGAACAATGTGGTCCCACCAGTCTGAGCTTGTTTCATGGCTCCAGAATCTGTACTCCCCTATGTACAGGGCTGCCAGCATCATCCCATTTCTCCTCTTCAGTATGTCACATACATATATGTCCTGCCTCTGAGGGGATTCTCAGTCACTTTGCTCCTTAGGCTCTGAATATACTGCAGCACAATGTGTGAGATGATCAAACCACTTTCCACAATAGCTCTAAGCTTCACTGGCTCCCTGCTAGCCTCGTAATGGCATGTGCTAGACAGTGTAAAAATGGTACAAAAATGCTTTTTGCAGTTTGTTTTTAAAGGAAGGGAGAGGGGGTATGATGTACTTTGGGAAGCTGATATAACATACCAACACCAGTGCGGCACAGGTTTTTTCCCATAAAACACTGGGACAGAAACCCACAATAAAATGGGGCAGCAGAAACTGTGGGATAGGTACCTACGATGCATTGTTGACACAGTCAGTCATAGCAAACTTAATGGGACACACTCTGTTGTCTTTCTGAACAAGTGTCCTCATGCACCCACAACTTTACACAGTTGAGTGCTATAAAGTCAGCCTTAATAATTTGACTTAATCTCTTAGTGCAGACATAACTTTAGTATCTTTTTGTTCTCCTGTGGACTTCGTCCAAGGTTTAGAGGAGTACTTTGCTAATCTTAAGTATGGGAGATGACTCTCTTTCAAATTGCTCTCCACTGCTCAATTCTTAAAATGAGGTTTGAGCTGATACGACAATAGTTAACCATAAGCAGAACTAGAAGCCCCAAATGTTTTTTCTGACCATTGCTACAACAGAGTAAAAGTTTTTATTATGCAGCCTCAGGGTAGCTGGCCTCAGCCATGACACCAGCCCTGTGAAAGCTGGCCCCAGCCAGACATGCAGGTTAACTAAATGTGCTGGTTTTCAGAATGCCGTATAACTAGGCTTTTACTGTAGTATCTTTACAAAAATGGTTCCTTACCTTTTGTAAGACAGCCCATTGTTTGGAGGGAAACAGATAAAATTACCTGTCCGTTACGGGGAAAGGTGACGTGACTGCTCTTTCACTGTATTTTTCTTTTACTTTTTGATGCCGGGGTTAAGTTGAATTAGAACAAAAAGAAGTTAGATTTAACTGTCACAATTTCCAAATGACATCACGTTTAATCCTCCTTCTCTGCCCATTTGGAGATTTATATTTGTAAATTGACACGACTGGGGAACCATTCAATTAGAGTCATGGTGGAAGAAAGGGGTATTCATGTCTTCCTTAGAAGTTATGACTGAATACAACATTTTTTAAAATCTCACCTCAGGAACATTACGTTACTTGTGTACTGTCCAAACAAGTTCTAGTGAATAGACAACTAACAGGACATCTTCTGAAAGCTTATTTTTCATTCTAAAACTTTCTGAATATCACTAAAGCTGCTTGACTTCCAAGAAGGAAAAATTCTTAAATTCTGCATAGGTAAAAAGACTAATTAGGCTGAATTTTGATTAGTCTGTAGTTTCACTCAGTTTATTATGATGAAAGTTCAACAACAAATTAAAATAGAAGTAGTCTAGTACAAGAAGTTTTGAGAATCTGGGTCTGTAGTGAAGAGTGGGTTTTCTAGAAGGAGACATTGAATGTAGGAATAGGTGCTCTTGAGACACAAAAATGAGGCTGGAATCATGGGTACATGGAAAACAAGTAAAAGCTAGGCATTCCAGTAAACAAGGAAACTTTAAGGTTGATGTCTGTGACAAGACAAATGCTCTGCTTCCAGTCTAGTAATTGAGACTTAACAAAGGGACTAGGGATAGATTTGTGCATGTAGTTAGTCAGGAAAATTGGCCAAGTGTGAATAAATGTAATTTAAAAGTTGAATTGGAAATGCCTAGTGTGACTGGGAAGGTATTGTGGATAGATATTTTTGACTTCTGTAATCTTTCTTTCAAACATATGTGTGTTATACAGCTATTAAGCCTCAACCCCAAAGCTTTCTGGGCAGGAGAATGAAACACAAGTTGCGATGACAATGGTCACATTAAAGTCTGGGAATAAGAAATAACTGGCTAGTCAGTATGCTGTGACTACTAGATTGCAGTCTCCTTTGTGCGCTGAAGAAATGTCAGGAGACATTTCTGTTAACTAAGCTATCACACACCTGATTCACTAAATACATATCCTTTTGTCTCCTCACAGCGTATAAATAGCTTTTAATGTGATATTCTTCTCAACATTCCAGTAACCCCTTAACAAGAGATAGCAAATCATGGTTCAAATTATACCTTGCTTGCATTTAACAAATTATACTTGAATATTTTAAGTATGGAAAAAATAGTATTTTGGTTATACTTTTTACTTCTGGAATGCTTGCTCCTCTAGAGTAACCTTTTATTCCATAAATAATATCAGAAGCTTGCTTAATTTTTTCATTATTTATAAGAGATGGGAGACTACAATTGTCAGCTGACTCAAGGTCTCTCTGGAAGTCTGAGGAGGCTCTTGTATCCCTTGTCCCCAAGGCAGATGATGGCACTCTTTGTTCTTCATCAAGAGTGTTTCATTCCTGGTATCACAAGAAGTATAGAAACACACTAGAGCAGCAGCTCCCAACCTTTTCAAGGCGATGACCCATTTTGACAGCTCAGTATGACTTTGTGTGACACAAGGTAATTCAAACCTGGGCAGGGGGAGGTTCTCCCCTGGGGAAAAAAATTGTGAATCTTGATTTGCCCCCACCCCCAGGCTTAAAACACTTGCAGCCCCAAATCGATCCCCTTGCCCCCAGGCTTAAACCGTTCACAGCTCCAAAACACCCACTTTGTCCTCAGGCTTAAACCCCTTGCAGCTGCGAACTGACCACCCCTGCCCCAGGCTTAAACCCCTCAAAGCCCCAAAATGCTCCCCACCAACCTACCTCACATGAGAGCTACTGCTGCTGCCGCCTGCTCTGCACAGCTCCCTGCAGTCCTCCTCCTCTCTTCCCCCACCTGCACCATGGGCAATTTCCTGCCCTGCCGCACTGAAATTGGACTTAATTTAATTGCTTTAACATCCGGATCCCTCCTGCCAGCCCTTTAAATCAATTACGTTGAGTCCCATTTCAGTGTGGCAGGGACTGGGAGCCAAAGGAATGAGTGGTGGCAGTGGCAGGAGCTGCAAATGGCTCCTTAAAGAGTTACATGTGGCTGAAAGCTACCCAGCCAGCGACCCTTAAAAAATCTAATGGCAACCCATGTTTGGGTCCCGACCCATAGGTTGGGAATCCTTGGTCTAGAGAAAGATAACTTTGGAGCACTTATGGTTGGGGTCCTATGTCATATCTATGGCCTTTTGAAATCTGTGAGCATGCTGCCTACTTCTAGGCACTGTTAGGAATTCCAGGAGGATGTTGATGGTACTGCAAGATGATCAGTCTCTGCCTTGTTTACATGTCTTCCTCCAGATGAGACTATAGCACCTTTAGACACATCACTTGCCCAAGATGACTTCTGGGCTTACTAAATCCTCTTTTTTTTTTAAAAAAAAAAAAAAGAGAGAGAGAGAGAGAACAGTTATTTCTTATAATATCCCTGCTGAGCTAGCCCAGGAGAATTCATATAGTCTCATAGATATTTGGGCTTATCAGAGCCTTCCAGAATTGCTCCCTGCGTCAGTGAGGCCCTCCTAGAGCCTACGTGAGCCTTGTGGAAAACCTCGTCCTCTCTCTGCCGCTCACAGCACAGAAATCTGAGAGATGGTACCAGGACCAGCAGAAGTTCCCTAAAAGTGGAGGGGCCACTGCTTCCCCCAGTGGTCTGTCCTTGTACCTCCTCTTCTCCTGAAGCCCTGTCCCTCACTTGCTCCTTTCTACTGGCTTTTTGTTGCTTTCACTTATAGCTAGTAAAAACTGGGAGAGCGCAGTACTCCCACTCATAAAAGTGATGTGGTCATGGCACTCTGCCTCCCCCAACCCACCCCCATTCTCACGCTCCTGGGAGGTATCATGTGCCTTCTCAAGGTTATGATCTTTATGTAACTATCTCTCCCAGGTTCCCTGACTATCTCAACAGTAGATAAGAGTGCATCGGGGATGGCCTTCTCCCTACACTAAAGGATAAGGTGCAAAGAGACTAGACCTTTTTGGTAGATTTATTTCACAGCTGGCCTATAATTTTGGTTTTCTTACCAGCAAGCCTTGTTAGGAAGGTGTGACTTCTTACTTTGGGGCAATTGTAGTGAAGTTCTCAAATTGCCAGAGCATGCCAGGCAAGAATTCTTTAAAAGAGAGCAAATTGGTGGTGAGGACCTCTATGCAGACCAATTCCAGTCTGGCAGCCAGATCTACGGTATTCTTATTAACTTGGTGCACATATTTATGGTTTTAAATATTGGGTTTATCTCAGAAAGGTCTAGCAGATGATCTAGAATCTCCTCTTGAAAGGTCTTAAGCTCTTCTTTCAGAAGAAGTTGGTGGGAATTACATACCATTCCCTGAAAGAAAATAATTCTGTCCAAGGATTCTCCAGAGATACCCACTCTTTCCTTAACCAGATAGACTATCAGAAGAAGCTGCAGCAGGAGACCTCTGCCTCCTCATTTGTTTTTTTTTCTGTGGTGGGCTCTGTTTTTGACTGCCTTGTTGAGGACACAGTACCAGATTGTATCATTGCAGGATATTCCTGCCCTCTTTTTCCCATTGGAGTATTCCACCTCCTGTTTGCTTAGTCTCACAGATAATTGGATGCCATGCATTGTGACACAGAGGTGCTCTCGTTGATTTTCATGCTGTCCTCACCTTCTTTCCCTACCTTTTCAGGGACTACTCTCACAAGGCTCCTCTTCTCTGGGAGGTCCAGTTTCCTTTAGTTTGGATCTGTAGGTGATGTGCCCCCTCTTTTTCTGAGAGGTGTTGTTCATCTTATTTTCTGATCCAAAAGACTGATTGAGAGCTCAGGCCCCTTTTAGACTAAAGAATCTGAACAAATATGTAAAGAAAATAAAGTTTTGCACCTTGGCATCTGTAATCAGTGGTATGCTAGCCTTGACATGAAGGACACGTGTTTCAAAGCCACAGAAGTTTACGAAGATATCTGGTCAACAAGGTCCATTATCCATTTTTGGTCTTGCCCTTTGGCCTGTCTGTGACCTTGCAAGTATTTATAAAACACTTAGTTGTGGTAGTGGCTTCGTTTCTAAGGAAAGCAGCTATGCAAGTATTTCTTTGTCTGGAAGACTGGCTTGTGTGAGATTGAGCCATGCTCCAAGTAGAAGTCAATCTTCCCAATATACTATATCTCTTCATTGTTCTGGATATATGGATAAACAAGGACATTTGACTGTTCCCCCAAGTTCAGAGAATAGAATTATAAGGGTGGTTCTGCATTCTATAGTAGTCAGGGTGTCTTTATGTCAGGCCAGAATTCGAATGATGTTAAATGTTTCCATAGACCTTAAAGCCTGTCTATTTACAATGGGGTCAGCAACCTTTCCGAGGTGGAGTTCCAAAATTTGACTTTTTGACCTCTGTGTATGGTCCGAGTGCTGGTGATACTTTTAAAGTCACTAATAGTCTTACAGCAGCTTCATGAATAAATAAAAATGCAGAGCTTTACCATCCTGGACTCGCCTTGTTTCAAGTTTCATTACAGCAGAGGTGGGGAGCCCCACAGCTTACCCGGGTCCAGACCCCAAGGCATCCCTTTCCTGCATATAGCTTGTGGCAGCTTGTGGGTATGTGAGCCAGATCCAGGCAAGCTGGGGCTGAATCTGGCCCATGAGCTTTGCCTGAGGGAGGGGGCAGGAAGTGGCTTTGACACCACTGCCTGTGTCTCTGCTGCCTCCAGTCCTCCTCCCCTTCCGCTGGCTGTGGGCAGTGGCAGCATAGTGCTGCCTGGAGAGAGGTTTCCCCTGCTGCTCTGATTGTCTGTCTGGAATTCCTGCCACTCAGAGAAGAAGGGGGCAGTGTATGGGAGCGTGGGAGAAAAGTCTCTCCAAGGTACTTTTCTTCCCTTCACCCAGCCTGCTCCTGCCCCATCTTCCTGTCCAGACCACCCCACCCTGCATCTACATCCCTTTTTGCCCAGACCCCTCTTCCATCACCCTCAGCCTGTTCCTGCACCCTTTCTCCCACCCAGACCTCTCACCTCTAGCCTGATCCTGAACCCCCACCCAAACTCAGAAACCCCACGCCATTCTTTCACCCTCCCTCCCATCTAGACTGCCCACCCTTAGCCTGATCCTGCATCTTCTCTCCCAGACCCCAAATGCCCACTCCCAGCCCACTGGGGAGCGGGAGAGAAACAAGCCTGGTTCTTCAGGGGTCTGCAGAAGAGGCTGTGCACTGTGGAGCATGTGCAGTAGGGGCTGCCCTGGTAGGCCTACAACCCCAGTCTCATGCACTTTGAGGGGAGGCTCTGGCCCCAGCTCCATGCTGCAGAGGGAGTCTGGGTGGGGACTCTGGCCATGCCACAGCATGGGACTGGGGCTGTTTGTAGCAGGGACTCTGGCCCCATCATCCAGCTCCCTCCTGTGCTTCATTGGGGGAGGAAGGGTGGGGCTGAGCTCAGCTCCCATCCTGTACCACTTAAAATAGGCTCACTGTGGCATGTGTGTTGCTGCCATGTTGGGGGTTGCTGACCCCTGGTTTACAACAGCAAAAGATTGCCCCATACTGCTGGGCCATTTGGGTTATTTTTATGCTAGACTTGATCTCAGGAAGTTGCAGGTCTGGTTAAGGTCAGTGTACTGTCTGACTCATCAACCGTTGGACACTCTGCTTGGAGTCGTTACAGGCGGGTTAGCCTTTTTGTACTGGTGGATAGATCTAGACAATGTGAATATGAGAGTTTCCTTCACCCATCCGTTGCCCACAATGACCCTTGTTACACAGATGCTTCTTCTCTAGTTTGGAGAGTTCACTTTGAAAATGTATGAAGTCAAGGTCCGTGGGCCCAGCAAGATTTGGCTCTTCACACAAATATGTAGGAGTTGCAGACTATGACGGTTAAGTTTGTTTTAATCCCTCACATCAAGGGTCAGAATCTTCATGTTCTCAGGGATAGCACTGTAGCAATATTTTGCATGAACGGGCAAGGAGACAGTCTTAGATAACACATCTCACAGAGTAGTAAGTTTACAGAGAACTGTGTTCACATTAATTCTGGAGTGTAAAATTAACAAAAAATGCATTTTAATTCCAAATGAGTAAATTTGAGGCATTTTTGTCTGCTTATGGATAGAATGCCCACAAAAAGTCACTAGGTTAGTTTGCTATGATGTTATCTCAGATCTGTTCAGAGTACACTCTTGTGGCCTAATATATGCATTTTAGTTTGTGTTTTAAATAATGATTGTTATATTAACTCATACATTTTTTTATAAAAGATGTGAATTAATCTTGCAGCTCAGTACACATAGGATTCTTTTAGTTCTCTAAATCAACTACTTGGACCATTTGTAGCAGAATGAAGCATTTGCTTTTGGCGTGGTATGCTGCTGGTTCTCCAAATTTTCAGCTGCTGAATCAAATTTAAAAGAAGCTTAAAATAATTTTCTACTGTAGGTTGAACCTCTCTTGTTCAGTGCTCTTGGGACCTGACAGATGTCAGATGAGAAAATTTGCCAGACCATGGAAGGTCAGTATTGTCTAGCAGCATTGCCAACACTTTCACTGCTTACTGTGCTCTTAGAAGACATTTGTTGATAAATTACAACTGGATAACAGCACAGAACATGGAAAACCAGGACGGGTGGCTGGAAACAAACCTTATGAGACCATGGAAAACTTGGCCACATGCTGGGTTATGGATGTTGCCAGATGAGAGTGTCCTGGATTAGAGAGGTTCAGCTTGTATTGCTTTTCCATATATACAGTTGACATAGTTGCAACAGGAATCCTGTTGATAGCCAGTTGGAAAGCAGGCCATCCATTGCAATTACAAATAGGAGAGATTGTGGTCCTTGAGACTATTTCTTTAAGATAGGTTTACGGTGATGAAGTAGTTTGAAATCCCCTCTTTTCAAAGGTACTTAGAGATTTCATTTATTTTTGTGTTTCTGCTTACTGGGAAAGTAGGCTGCTGTATTTTATAAAAATTTGACTTTCCATGGGGCCTCTGTCTTTGGTTCTAAATGCACATACTTAAAATAATCTAGCCTAAATGTGAAGTCTTGCTTCTCAGAAGATAGAAATAGGTGTAGTTTCCTGAAAAGTTGGAGATGAGAGATTTCTCACCCATGAGCTGCCTTGTGAATGATCAGAAGGAACGTGATTCTACTACCTTGATGAATGGAAGGTGATGATGCCTTTTGGAAGAGGTCAAATATTGGCTAGCTCTTTTAAGAACTTCATTTCACTCATAGCTTCATTCTTGCATGGGTCAGGTTGAATTAGTTGCATTGTGTCCATGTGCTGATCTTCGCCAGACATTTTCACCACTGCCTAGGTTCCAGTAAGCCAGTGTGCACCAGTGTGGTGCTCTGGCAGGAAGCTGGTGAGCTGTGGCACTTGGCTGAAGGGGTAAGGATGGGGTGTTACAAACCTGGCTTATAGGTTCTTGCAGGTTGCCCTGCTTAGCAGTAGGCAGCCAGGTGGGTTGAAGGGGCTGGCTGGGGGGCACCCCATATGGGACTTCTCCAGCCCCAAGGCCCTGCCCCCCCTGCCATTTTCAGAACATAAGAACAGCCCTACTGGGTCAGACCATAGGCCCAGGAAACCCAGTATCCTGTCTTCCAACAGTGGCCAATGCCAGATGCCCTGGAGGAAATGGACAGAACAGGTAATCCTCAAGTGAGCAGTTCCCTGTTGCCCGTTTCCAGCCTCTGGCAAACAGAGGCTAGGAACACCCTCCATAGCCACCCTGGCTAATAGTCATTGGTGGACCTATCCTCCATGAATCTATCTAGTTATTTTTTAAAGTTTACTATAGTCTTGGCCTTCACAACATCCTCCGGCGAGGAGTACCACAGGTTAACTGTGCATTCTGTGAAAAAATATTTCCTATTGTTTGTTTCTTTTAAAGCTGCTGCCTATTAATTTCATTTGGTGACCCCTAGTTCTTGTGTTGTGAGAAGGAGTAAATAACATTTCCTTATTTACTTTCTCTCCACCATTTATGGGGGGTGGAGGCACAGGCTGCAGCAACACATACCAGTCCCTGTGTGTTGCTTCCTGTTCCCTCTAAGTAGGGAGTGAGGGAAAAGTGCAGAACCTGCTGCGTTCTTCCCTTGGACAGCTGGGAGGGAGTGGAGCACAGCAATCTCTGCATTTTCCCCTCATTCCTAATCACAGCAAACAGGAAGCAACACACAGGGGCTGGTATGTGTGGCTGCAGCCCCCAATGCCCCAAAATGATGCCATTGCCTGACTGCACTCTCCCAGTGCCCTTCCCTGAATCCTGCACCCCCAACCGCTCCTCATACCTCCCCCTGCCATGAGCCCTTCCTCATATCCCGCTGCCCTATGACTCCTGCATGTTCAGCCCCGGCCCCCTGGCCTAACTTCTGCACTCCCCCCACATCCCTAGCCCTCTGCCTTGAGATCTGTACACTCCACCCCACAGGTACTGTTGTAGAGCAAACCTCCTTTTGCTCACTGCCTTAAGGCCCCTCCCCAAGTGGGGGCAGATTAAGACAGGGTAGTACCAGTAAAAGTTTGTTACTTTCATCCCAGCACCTAGGTGACACCACTGATTGCCAGCAAAGGAAATGAACTGGATCATAGCCTTTTGTTGAAAATAAGATCTATGACGTATTGCAAACTCTCCAAGATGCCTTATTATATTGAAAGGGAGGTGTGGAGAACATAGAGCTATATGTGCTTACTCTAGAAGATAAAAAGCAGCCTTTCATAGTCATTTTCACAATGCTGGGTCCTGCTGGGATCTGGGACAGTTACTAATAGAATGTACTGAAGACTTGGAGACAAATCAAGAAATATATGCAATTAATTTTGGCCTCTAATAAAATTACCATTATAGCGTTACATGTGGCATTGACTTCTTCCAAGATCTTCTGCAATACTTCGCTTATTTTAGCACTATGCTTCCTATCTAGAGGGCTTGCAATGCAGTTTACACAGACAATACATTTCAGATGCAATACACAAGATAACTAGGTGAGAGTCTAATCTTAAAATGGCATAGATATTTTTTGGCAGAGTTTCATAAAGAGGCTGTAAGGAAAAAGCATCCAGTCCTTTGAGAGGGGAATCCATAAGAAGAATGCTGTAGAAGGTTGTTAATCCAGATTTCTGTTAGCTGTAGACCTGCAATGGAAATGGACTTCCAGGTTTGAAGTGTACTGGAACCATGTAAAAAGTTATTAGGCAAATATTTCATTCATTCAGGATTCATTGCAGAAGCAGTAATTGAATGATTAGAACAAACTGCTTTGCCTTTAATTAAACCAAGCATTTGGATACGTTTTGTGGATGATACATTTGTAGTCATTAAGCTCATTGATATAGAATGCGCTTATGACATCTTAAATAGAGCAATCAATGGCGTCATGTTTATCATTGAAAAAGAATGTAATCAAGAGTTACCGTTTCTCAATGTTTTAGTAAGGTGTAGTGAGAATGAGCATTTGGAAACGTCAGTATACAGAAAAGATATAATACGGACCAGATTCTCAGCTTTTTTTAGCAGCCATCCAGCTAGCCACAAAAACAATTGCATAAGAACTCTTTTTGATAGAGCAAAGACACATTTGTAGCACGAAGTTAGCACACAAAGCCAAAGAGAAACATCTTAACAATATTTTTAAATTAAATGGCTATCCAGAGAACTTCATCTGAAAATGTTTACATAAGGGCCCAAAATAAATAAGTACTGAACCTTTGGCTAAAAGAATAGGATTACCATACATTAAAAATATTTCGGAGATAACATCGAGATTATTGAAACTGCATGGAATTGAGGTGGCACACAAACCAACAAATGCATTGAGTGATATTTTATGTAAGCTAAAGGACCCAATTTAATATATATGTAAAACAAACGTGATTTATAAAATACAGTGTGTGCTCTAAACATTACATTGGACAAATGGGAAGGAAATTGGGCACACATGTACATGAACATCAAATGGTGAGATAGACGACATGACCCTTTATCCTTGATCGCATTGCATGAAGATAACACTGGCCATAAATTTGATTTTAACAACGTGGAAGTTATAGGACAATCGGACCTTAGACAAGGAAGGGAGTTTTTAGAAGCATGGTTTTTGGGTAATGATTCAATCAACCGGCATGTTGATTTGGATCCGGTGTTTGAGCCCATGGGATTAAGAGATATTAGGAAAAGATCTTGCAGGGAAACCGTGGTTAACAATGATTGGTCAAAGGTAAACAATCAATAAAGATTGACTGTTGGTCAGGTTCACACAAAAAGGACTGTATAAAGACCAGTTGAGGAGGACTTTATTGAACTGGATTGCGCACTGATGATGTTACCTGGAATGGTAACGAAACGTTTTGTAATTTAATTGCCAAGCTCAGCAAACAACCGAATATTAAATATTTCATTCTACTCTTGGGCACTATGGTGCCTTGGAGCAAGGCTGCTTACTTGTCAGTGCCCAACTGTGGCTGAGAGGGGATTGGGAATAGACTTTCAGCTGCTTCCATGCTACTTTTGTTGCTGTGGGAATCAAGAGACTGGTGGTAGGGAGCGCCATAGAATGGCATCCACCTCTCCAAGTGTCTTTTTAACAATTTAGAGCCTTTGTGGCAATGCTCTCATCAAGAGGTCTGAGAGAAGAAGGCTGTTTCAACCCTTTGCAGAGAGTCTGTGCTGTTTCTTCACCATCCCTTAGACATGTCCACATTGTTCTTCAAAGGCAAGCAGAGGGGTATAATGGGAAGACATTACTTCTCCTTGGTGATGTGGTGGTGTTTGTGTGTACTAGCTCTCATGGCTTCATCAGTTTTGCAGGGAAGCTGAAACAGTAGTGGAGGGTCTCCAAAGGTCATCTGCTGGAGGGAAAATGGAGGTGTACAGAGGTCTTTCTAAAGCCTTCTTATGGTGGTGACTACTTGCCTTCAGTCTCCTCTTCCAATGTATGGCCACCAAAGAGCCAGAAAACATAACGTCAGTGGTTTGAGCAGTGGCCTGCTAAACCCAGGGTTGTGAGCTCAATCTTTGAGGGAGCTATTTAGGGATCTGGGACAAATAGATTAAAAAAAATCTGTCAGGGTTGGTGATGGGTGCTGCTATGAGGGCAGGGGACTGGACTTGATGACTTCTGAAGGTCTCGTCCAGTATATCTCCATTGGATGACACCCACCTTTCAACTTCTTTTCAGTAATAGGAATAGGACCAAGTATTTAGTCATGTTTCAGGGCTTCTGAGGTGGGAGAGGAGACAGAGGTCCTTTATTTGGCTTTCCTAGAGTGATATGTAACCATAACAGGCTCTTTCCTAAGACTGCTGTATAAGACATTTTTTCATCCATGTTGAGATATTAGTGAGATGTGGATTCTAGACCCTTATTTCTGATTTCATACAAAAGCTCCATAGCATTTTTTTCAAGGATGGTAGGCTAACCCCAATATCCTGCTCAAATTTCCATTTAGGGAATTGCTTTTTACTTCCCTAATTATTTAGTGGTTTCAGTTGTGCTTAATGTACAATCTGGATAATATTTCATTTCCTGCCTTTAAACCATTGTGAGAGTTGCAGTGAGCTGTTAAACAGATGCTGTATTTCCATTGTGAATGAAGTGAATTTTATTTACACATGTTCTGGGATCTATCTGGATAAGGAGGCACTATTATAGAAGTAAGTCATTATCACTAATCTGCAGGTGAGAAACGAAAATTACAGCCATTCCACCCTCTACAAACTAATGGTCCTGAAGTCTCAGTAAAATGTTAGTAAATTTATTTCTTAGAGCAATAAATGACTGTTTGACAGAACTTAATTTTGTGGCCACTGACCTTTTAAGTTACCAGCTATTCACATCAGCAACGAAATATAGCATGTACTCTAAACAAAATATTCTCTGGTACCTGAATATCTGAGGAATAACTCCATCTACGACTTTGTAAAATGCTTTATATTCACTGTACATATTAGCCATTTGTCATAACTATATACATATATCTGTGTTCTAAAGTTCAGCTTCTTCTGGTATTGGCTATTAACCGCTAAAAAGATACTTTACTAGTGATTACTTTTTTAATTAAGCCATGTATTAGCTATAAAGCCACTTGAGTGCATTGTAAATAAAATGCTGTAATAATGAACTGTTTTAATTATGCTCCCTAAAGTATGCATAATACTCAGTAAATTTTTATTTAAATTCTTAACATGTTCAGCTGTTTCTGAAAAGCAGTTTGAATGCAACTGTAAAGCTGGAGCTTTAGCCTTTAAAGTCACTTGAGCAAATTCCATGGCTGTTCTCCCACTTAGTGAGTTTTCACAGCATTTGCAGCAAGCTAATTGCTGCTGCTAATAAATAATCTAAAATCAATGCTGACAGCAGTTAATTGGCACAGAGACTTTATTCTGTAAAGCACTTGGCTAACGACCTTCTTTAAATTAATAGCATTAAGTGCTATGAGGAAATAAATCTGAGGAATTGCCTGTCATTTGCTTGTCATGTCTAATAACTTCCAATAACGATAGCTGATAGATTTTTGCACATTCCATTATTGAAGTTGGTGCACATAATTATTTTCCTCATTATATGTAAACAATTAGCAATGTTTGGTGTTTCCTTGCAATAAAGCTGTTGAGTACAAGTAGTACATTAGAAGTTAGAAACAGTTTTTTAAAACTTGATTTTGTCTTTGAATGCAACAAAACACAGTGTCTGAGCACAGTAATGCTTGTTTGAACTAAGCTTTACATATTTGCAGATTTTAATGTGATGCTTGTAAATAGAGAAACAAACATTTGAAGTATTTTTAAAGAAATGTCTTTATTTCTAGCTTGAAGAAGTAATGGAAAAGGAGACATACAAGACTGCTAAATTAATTCTTGAAAGGTTTGATCCAGAATCCAAGAAGGCAAAGGTAGAAATCTGTTATCAGTACTAATGTGTTACAGAATGTTCTCTTGATTATACACTTTTATAATATTACTATATTTGACAGGAGGTTGAACTGCCATCTGCTGGAGCATCTGCAACTCCAAGACCTGGACAAGGTAATACCTTTGTGAAAGTGCTACTCTTTATGAGACATCCATATTTACAGCAACAAATTCCACTAGAGGAGGCTTTGTTTTTTTTAAAGGAACTTGTGTGGTAAACTGGCTTTCCATTTTGGGGAACGTAAGAAATTGGCATTAGGGTGTGCCTTTTAGCCACTCTTTATTTAGTAGTGGGTCTGTTGTTTGATGAGTGAATGTAATGCTTTTTTCAGCTGGTTAAGTATTTAATGCTGCTTGATGTTGATACAGTAAGAATTTGTCTCCAGAATACATCCTGTTTATCTTCAGATATGAGATTTTTCTGGGTGGCAGTCCCTCAAGCTACTTACAGTCAGTGCTCTTGCTCAGATTTCTTTTAAATAGTGACTGACTTGGATTTTTTACCAATTCATTTGTATTTTTCTTTACTTAGTCAAAACGCTCCCAGAGTAATGTGTTTTACTTTTTTTGTATGAAGTGGGTAGAAAGAGTGAAGAGGTAGTGCAGAGATGGCCTGAACATTTGCTGAAACCTGAGAGTTCTTCACTGTTCTAGACCTTTCCATTTAAAGTTTGCGCTACTATGCTTGATCGTGAAATAGAAGATGATTATGTATTAAAAATCCTTAGAAACATGCACTCTTCCATTCCCAAAGGGAAGGTAAAATTCATCACGTCAAATGGAATGGCTCGAATTCCGATATCTGATCTGTAAACACAAAAGGTCTTTGCATGCATGTCTGTTTTTGCAAAACGTGTTCTCATGATTAAAATTGACAACATTAAATATACATGAAGTGGTGCAGTAGTATTGCAATAATACTATTTCAAATCTAAGCGTGGCATTGGATAAATAACTGCAAATAGGTTATCCAGTAAAGAATGTTTTTAAGGACTAATTTGCTTTTAAAGTCACTTTGATGGGACTGTACGGGGACTAGTGTTCACTACAAGTAATCATAGAACCAGAGGGGTATGATTTTCAGTAACAGAATTATGTTTACAGATGAGCACATGTTGGAGTTGGTAACTCTTATATTGCTCTAATTGTTACCACGACTGCTTTTGTGGTAGTCTGGGTAGAAGACTCCAAAATAGTCAAACCATTACTTATTTTTTTAATCCTGTTCCCATGCTTGCTTGTTATCTGTTGAGTTTGGAAAGGAAGAAGGTTGAGGAGGCTTAATTTTTAAATAAGTACAGCTATTTCAGGTCACTTTCTCATTTGTGTCAGCTTCTGGAATATGGAATGCTGGTTCTATTATTTGTACAATATGAAATAGATTATAATTTGTTACGAAAGCTGTTCTGTAACTCTCCTTCCAGTTCAATGAAATCTATTTGTTCTGTTGCTTTTGTTCAGCCTCCCAAAGTTGTATTTTTTTTCCTTAGACTTCTGTGACAAGGAGCCAGTTTTGCAGAATGCTGTTTTCACAAACAGCATCTCCTTTGGTTTCCTGATGTCTTGGCCATAATCTCTCTCCTTTCTCCTCTTCTCTATATTTATCTATCCTAACCAAAGAGTCCTAGATTCTAAGGCTGGAAGGGACCATTATGAACATCTAGTCTTATCTTTTGCATAACCAGCCACAGAATTTCAGTGTAATTTCTGTCTCAAGCTAAAAATTTCTGGTTAAGTTAGTGCATGGTTTTTTTTATCCTTTTAATCCTTTTTTGAGTTATATCAGCAGATGAACTGGAACTGGATCACTGCTCTTCTGCTGGGGGAAGACTGAAGCAGCTTTGAAAATGTATTCCTAGTCTCTTTATAGACACCACTGTTCAAAATACTTTGTAAATATTGAACAAGTCTTCTACTGTCTCTATATTGCATAGATTGACAGTTTAAATTTTTGAATCTCTGATTTTTGTAATAGATGTTCTAACCTTATAGATTAGGCAACCAAGAAGAATATTGGTAGGTTCTCAGGTTGGGCTTGGGTAGTACAATTCAAAGTAGGTATTAACTCCAAACTAGTATGAGGTGCGGGCTGTATGCATGCATGCATGCATGCATGCAGACAGGTATATCACAGTTGGTACAACTAAATATCAATTTCAAATTGATCCATATGATAAATTAAAGACTGCATGAATGTAGTGTGATGAAATTAAGGCTAGGCATTTAAGTTATGTGCAACAGTTAATTAAGTTTTCTCTTCCTTTAAGGTGGTCAGAACTGCAGTAAATATCAGAAACTTTATTACTACTTAAATGTCATTGCTCGTGAATTCTGTCCTCTTAAAAAGAGGATGTCATTTTTAAAGCGTGGCCAGATTGGTCTCAACTTTAATATTTCACTCATGACAGATGAAGAGAAGAAAAATTTTGAAAAGGGTGAGAGTGGAAACTGAAGAAATATTCACGTCAGAGGTCCAGTGGATCCACCATTGCATAGTAGTCATTTCTGTTGAGGGGAAAAAAAAGATGACATTTGTGGAAATAATGCAATGCTGTTGGCTTTTTACATAAATGGTTCTAGACTTACACAGTAGAATTAAAATTTTTCACATACTCCTTTTATAGTGGAGACAAAGGAAACCTTGGGCTTTACAGGACTCTTATTTTTAATTTTATTTTTTTCTATTCAACAGTTATTTGAGATGTAGAGTTCATGATTTTTCTAACTTTCATATTTAAAATAACTCTCAAATACAGAATTTATTCTCTTCCACAAAATTAAGCTTTTTGGTGGGGAGGACGTGAAGAAATGCTTAAGTGAATGTTTGGAAACATGAGTTTTTGTGCTTTCCATAACTAACGTCTTTATTCATTAGAGGTATGTTTCTTTAAATGTTCCTTACATGGAATACTGTTTACTCTTTGAGTAGTTCTCTTGACTTCAGTGGGCCTGCACATCTGAGGCAGATATACACTACACTGGAAGGTTGAATTAATATACGTAATTCCAGCGACATTAGTTACATAGCTGGAATTGACATACCTTAATTCGAGCCTCTGCACCATCTTCACTAAGGGAGGTTGATGGAATTGTTTGCTGCAATCAACTGCCCTTACCTCTAATGAGGGGCATGAGTGCCAGCTCTGACACAAGTGCCCTGTAAGTTCAATTTAGTGCCTTCCTACTAGGTGCGCTAAATTGAACTGTGGAAGATTGACCCTGTAGTGAAGACATATCTTCAGTGAGTGCTGCTCAGCATGACTAATTGTAGAATTTAGACCTACGTGGTGAAGGCCAAAATTTAAATCAAGGCTGTCTTTTTGTAACCTAAAACCGATCATTCCAAGTGGAGAATTTAATTTTCGTAAAGCTGGTTTACTGCAGTGCAAATAGTATATCCAGAAGAAACAAAATTGATTAATTGACAGGTATTCAAATAAAGGAAAACTTTTTGTAACTCTCTGCTGTATTAAAACAGGATTCAATTGACACAATCATTCTTATTAAATTGTGCAACTTTTAGAAAAGTGTAGAAATTTGGAGTTTGAATGTCTTGTAGTTCAGATCTGATAAATTCAATTTGTAAAATAAGATGAATTGAGTATGTAGAATCCGATATGTCTCAGGGTTACTGCCAGAAGGAAGCAGAACTATATATTTAGGTGTAGGTCTCATGACGCAGGCAAGAATATATTCCAGTATGTGCTATTTCCGCCTTAACTGCCCAAATCCACGCTGTTTATTGGGATGTTGGTTTCCTTTTTGTCACTACTACTCCAGCAGAAAACATTTCTTTTTGATCAAATGTATCACTGGCTCTTGAATATAAATACTTCACTCTTCTGGCACACGGGCCTAACATATTAACTAAGATATTGTCCCTGGGATAGAAGCAGTTCTCCTGCTGGAGGTTATCCTTCTCATTCCTGCATATCTATATGATTGCAATGGGAGCTGTAGGCCACATGGGATGAACACTCCCAACCATTATGAGGCCTTCTGTTAGAACCATTCTATTAGATGAGACTCTTGAAAGGTGAGTAAATCTAAAACCCAGCATTATGGAATTAGTACTAGACCACTGAAAGGTTTGATTACATTACTAGAATTTAAATGTAAACCTACCTATTTGATAGCTATTGAGCTTGTTAGCCTGGGACTTATCAAAATGAAAATGTGCCCTTATCCTGCATGTAAATCACAGAGAACTGAGAATTGAATGGCCAGTGAAACATTTGTACTTCTAGAGGGTTGAAGCAGGTTAGATGTGTGAGAAAGCTTGTACTGGCACTGTTGGACTTGTACTTGTTTACTGGAAAAAGGGGACTCCTGCTTTTTCCCCCAAGCATTAAATGATATCATGATCTTTTAAGGTGATTGTGATTGAAAATTACAGCTACTGAAATATTGTCTTCTCTCAGTGGGAATTGTTCTCACTGAAATCAATAAACTTTTACTGCAAGGTTTCACAAATATTGCCTATTCTGTGTACTTCAGAAATAAAAAGATTCAAAGGTTTAGTAGAACAGTGATGTCTGGTGTGTCTCTAGTCGAGGATAGACATATAAATATTGTCTACCCTGTTCTTGCTGACCGAGTTGTAGCTGATGAAAGCAGTATGTAGTGACCGGAGCCCAGAAACTGAGAGGGCACCTCATATACAAATTAATGAAAATAGTATTCTTTTTTCCCCTTGTTTTCCAATCCCCCTTTTGATGGTTTCATCTACAGGGTAAACAGCCCCTTTGTCCTCCCTAAGCCTTCAGGCCAGCATGGCAGCAACAGAGCAATGAAATTTCTTTAGCAAAATAATTCTCCTGTGCACTTCATGCATTGTTTAACAATATCTTTATCCCACGTACTTCTACTGCCTTCTGTATCCCAGCTACTCAGTATTTCTCCCTCTTTTTCCTTCTTGCTTCCAGCAACCAGCTTTTATTCTCCAAAACCTTTGCATGTTCGTGGGCTGAGACAGCACAAAGCAGAATGTAGTTCTTACCTTGCTCTGTGTATATGGAATAAAAATATTACATGGGGCAAGGAATGAAGGGGGTGCATAGGGGAAGATGGTGAAAAAGATAATTACCAAAAAAGATTTGGGCTAACAGGAGGAGTGTAGAAGCAAGGCAAAAGTCCACTAAAGGCAGAAGGAAAAAGAATGGGATAGAGATGGGAGAGAGCTGAAATGTGATACATGTGCACTTCTTTTAGGATTTTACAAAGGTAATGTAGGAGGGATGGTAAGATAGAGGGATTAGTGGGAGAAAAATGTCTGGCACAGTTTATCCTCAGTAATTAATGGTTTATCATAGCTGTCTCTTCTCAGTCTAGTCTCTGTCTTTTTTATTTGTTTCCACTTCAGGGAGAATGAGATTTTGGTGTATAATATGTACAGCTGGCACACTGATACGTCTTGATCTAGACTTGCCTTTTTCTGTAAAAATTGCATAACATGGGATGTAAGCACTTAAAGGCGAAATGAAGGCTATGGTTATACTACAGCACTTTGTTGACAGAAGTCACTGTCGGAAGAGGTTTCCAGACAAAACTTCTGTTAACAGAGTGCACCACACACACAAGCCAATTGGGAGAGTGCTCCGCCTCTGACAGAGCAGCCAGACTGCTCGGCTGCTCTCTCGACAAAATAGGTACGTAGAAGCACAGCAGACAGGGCTGCCCATTGTTGTAGATGCCGTCTGTTGAGAAAAGCCAGAGCGTGCACACAGCTTTTTTGTTGAAAGAATCCGTTGGCAGCTGCATTATGCCTCAAAGCTTTGAGGCAGAACACTGCTAGCAACAGTGCTGAGCTTTGACCAACTGTGAACAAAGCCCATTTTGTGTGTGGATGTTCCACCAGTTTCGTTGGCAAAACACACTAGTGTAACTGTAGCCATAGTGAAAATAAACATAGTTAAAATTAACTGCACCAATTTATATTAAAATTATCAATACTTTCCTAGAGCAATAAGGTCTCAGATCACCATCCAGTAAGGGCAAACAGAGGTCAATTAACTTTTTGGCCAGCACTGGAGTCTAAGTGTTGTTTCAGCCTATGTATATGCTTAGAATGTTAAAGCGGCATAGTCACAGTGCTGCAGGCACATCACTCTGGTGCTTAAGTGTAGCCACTCTCATAGCAATAGGAGGGGTTTTTATGTCAGCATAAGTAATCCATATTCCCATGAATTGATAGCCCATTCAGTAGAATTATTCTTATATGAACTTAGCACTGCCTGCCCCAAGGGTTAGGTCAGCATAGGTGTATTGCTCAGAGATGTGTATTTCTCACACCCCTGAACACTGTAGCTGGGTCAACTTAGAATCGTAGATCTTAGGCTGGAAGATACCTCAGGAGGTCATCAAATCCAACCTCCTGCTCGAAAACAGGATCAGTCCTTTATTTAACTTAACTTAATCCAACCCAATGATTTAATTTTTTTGTGGAGACATGACCTGTGTCTAATTATTTTAATACATAGCAATCTTTCGAGTGTGAGGTTTGCAGGGTGGAAGTATGTGTGTTGACAATTCCTACCCAGACTATAACAAGGGGTTAATTGTCCTTTGATTTCCATTAACCCTGACACAAATCTTCAAAAGAGATGGTGTTACAAAATTTTAGTGAATTATCAATGTAGGTAATATGGGAACCATCAAAAAGAAAGTGCCTACAATGCACTTCATCACCCATGCATGCTACTGTTCTAATTTTCATCTAGGGGATACTGGTGTTCTTTGAGTTTCCATAACATGGGAAGGAGCTTACTAAACTGTGATCTGTTCATTTCTTAAAACTGTCCACACAACTGCAGTGAGTGATTAAAAAAAAAAAAAAAGTCCAGCTTTATTTATTGCTATTATCTGTGTTTCTAAAGACAGACAAAATATGTGAGGTAATACATTTTTATTGTACCAAATTCTGTTGGTGGAAAGGGTAAGTCTGAAGAGAGTTCTTCAGGTTTGAGGAAAGGAGCTATAATGTTCAAGCTAAACACAAGGGGAGGGGTTAAGCAGGAGGGGTTCACATGTAGCACTTAAAATAACATGGGAAATTAAGAGTTAACAGGCAGTAGGGTGTTCTTACAGTTGTAATGAGACATAGACATAGTTTTTTTTTTTAGTCTGTTTTATAGTGGTTGGCAGAGTTATGAATTTAAGTTCTCAAGATCATCTTTGAAGGTGGTGTGTAGGTTTCCTTTGAGCATAAGGACTGAGAGGTCAAATCTGGAATGACCAGTTTGTGAAAAGTGTTTGCTCCTGGATAAGCGTATTTTTTTGATTTATTATTGTTTTTGTGAGTTCATTTGAGTCTAGTGACTGCCTGGTTTCATCCATGTTGTTGTTGGGATATTTGATGCTCTGGATGAAGAACATCTCATGTTGTGAAAGGCATGTGGAGAGATCTTACGTTGCTGGAAAAATGCGTCATGAAACCAAGAATGTATCTCTCTCTCGCACGCACACATATGTGTGTCAGATATATTGTTAGTTTCATGACACATTATTCCAGTTATTCTTCTTTGAGGGGTTGCTGGGCAGAGTGGGATGTACTGGGGAGCCATCCCATGACCTGTGGTGTGGGCAGTGTCAAATTGTTGGGGGGGAATGATGAAATTGAAAGGGTTTGTCCATTTCAGAGTGTTGTATATTATTTTGTATGTATTTGAGACAGACACTTAATGCCTAAAGATGGTTGTGCTGGTAGTAATTAGGAGCCAGCATGGGGAGAGATGGTATTTCATTGTTAAAGCTGTTTCTGACTTTTCACTTATTGGTTAACATATTTCTGGATGGCTAAGTCAGTGATTATTCTGTTGTGCCATAAATTGTTGTAGCTGCCCAAAGGCCAAAGCAGTACTCAAACAAAATTCCTGGCAGCTTAAATGGGAGTTCTGAGTCAGAAGGACTGAAGAAGTCTCTTTAAATTGTTTCCCATGTTGCTGACCAGCCTGTAATTCAGCCTGGGCATGCTTCCCTCTTTCTTAAAAGGAAAGAGGGGCGCAACATAGTACCTCCTTTTTCCTCAACATATTGTTGCTGCAGTAACAAATGAAGCATACACAAAAAAGAAGGTGGAAGAATAGGGTGGATAAAACTGAAAACCACAGATTAAGGCAAGGGGCAATTGGATTTTCCAATCTGAAAAATTAAGGATTGTGTGCTACCAGTGCTGGCGGAGAGTTCAAATTTGAATACCTTACCAGTTGCAGTCAAACTCGCTTAGTCTTCCGTAGAATTCAAAACGGCATTTGCGAACATTTAAACTATTGAGTAAATTAGTGGTCTGTCAGTGTGTTCAGGTTTTCTGAGTATAGCAGGTTAATTCTAGAAATAAATGTATCTCATTTTATATACTAAGATATGTACATTAAGCAGTTACTTCTCAGTGCAGTTTTTGAGAAGATTTGTTCTGTATATATACAAATTATTAGCCAAATTATAGCATAAATATATAGGATTGTACTAAAGTGCACACTTAATTAGAATGTTATTGGTCTTTATAGAATAGTCTTGTATAAATTTATTTGACTTCCTGCATATTTCTTTATTACTTCACTTGCTGATTAAAATAGTAGTACTACTTTGTTTTTTGTTACTTGCAATATGGTATCAAATGTTAAATTTGGTGTGTACGTGTTCCTGTCAGAAATTCGTCAGCGGACCCCAGCTCAAAGAAATGTCTCTGCAGCGACCCCAGTAAGCCCTAAACAGGGATCTCCAAAAGCTCCAGGTCCACTAGCAGCATCTCCTGGTCTGCAAAGGGACGCTTCAGCTCCTGGTGGACCTCCAGAAAGAACCATTGCAGCAGCCTTACAGTCAAATGTGTTACCAAGACGTCCTGGATCCCCTGCTACTTCAGTGCCTGGAATGGGTAAACAGAGCACTTAATGTTATTTACAGTTTATATTGTTTTCTCTGGTTACCAATAAAATAGGCCATTTTCAGACAGTATGGAAATGGCATTTCATTTGGAAATAGCAGAGCAGTTATCTGATTAAGCTGGAGTTCCATATTCAATTAGCCATAACTCTTTACAGCTGGCACCTTGTGATACTGAAACCTATTGCCTGAGCTCATTTAACTGTTATGGCTTCTTTGTTTAAATGGCAATAAAACTTTGCAGTATTCTGTAGCGAACGGTATAACATACCTTTTTATGTTCATGGTTTAGGAAAGCTCCAGATTTTGAATAAATCAGGTAAAAGAGAAAACACTTCCAGCATATATTCGTTTCTCACTAAACTTTGCATGTATTTTATTATTCATCTTGACATTAATTTAAATTTTTATTCATGCAAGGAGGTTGATGCTGCATGAATTATGGTGTAAAATACTGGGTATTCTGAAAAATCTTTTCTGCTAGATGGATGGATTTGTCTAAAAATGACATGTTAATTTTGTACTGTAGTCCAGTAAAAGGGCAACAGTTGTGATGTTTAAAAACAGTACTTCAAACTATTCACTTCTGAACAGGCCTCCTGTTTTGCAGATGTTTTCTTCACCTTAGTTCTGGGTCAAAACTCAAAGTGGAATTACTTTATGAAAAATATTTGATATTATTTTTTGCAATTTGGTCATATTCTGTGTTACTCAGTTTATGCTGTTGCCAGGAAGATTTTTTCAGCTGTTATGTCTTATCTCCCCAGTTTGAATCTTTTGTAGTGTTTATTTAAAGTCTTTGTCTTACATTAATAAGATTTTTAGATAAAGTATGTCAGTACACTGATTCTTTATCTCTTTCTATTAGGATAAATGGGCAATTGAATTTTGAAATGGATTTTTACTATTTTTAGAAAACAATTTAGCAGGATTTAAACTTCTCACCATATTAAGTTAATTTATACTGACGTATGGTGATAGCAAATTCTACAGAACGATTAAAGAAGTTACTGTAATTACCCTTTTGTTGAACAACTCGAAAATGATTTTTATGGTGAAACTTCCACTGCTGGTTCTGAGACCAAAAGTGAGGTGTTAGGGGAAAGTTTTTTTTTCAGTAAATCCTGATTAGCTTCTAAAGTTTCCAAAGTGACGTTTTCCCACCAGTAAATGTATTTCAGTCAGGCAAGCTCTACTTAATGGCAGTGTTTTAACAAGTTCAAACTTGGCATGTATCTAAAGCTTACGCTCTTTGTTGGGTTGCTGAAATAATTGGTTAAATGTTGGTTCATATTTAATTATTTGACTGTGTAAAATTTTCTTTAGAAATATTAAAATATAATCACACTGAACTATAAATTGTGTTAATTTGAATTTAAGCTTCTAAATATAGAACAGTGAATATATATTTAATAGCAGTGCACTATTGCTAACTTGTAAGTAAAAAGAAGCTATTAATGCAAGATCTGTGGCTAATATTTTACATGCACAAACCATTTTATTTGCTTTATCTGACATGTTTCCCGTGCATGTATGTTGTCTGTATATAGTATATAAACACATGTGTATGTATGTTTAAATCCAAAGATGTGATTTCCACAGTAATCATAACATTTTACACACAGTATTTTCTGTTTCTTTGTATGAAAAAAATAAGTGACTAATTTTAATTTTATTTTCAAGCTGAACCTCCCTGGTTCAGCACACTTGGGACCTGATTCGTCCCAAATAAGGAAATTTGCTGGACCAGGGACATCAGTGCTGGCTTCTCTGCACTGAGCTACTGACCCCAAGGGCATCAGCTCCTCCCCTTTTCTCAGTTGGCTGAGGCTTTGCTCCGCGCTGCTAGCTGGCCATGCTGGCCCTCACGGCATTAGGGCTCTGCTGTTGGCTCTTGGAGCAACTCTGCTCCACTGCCCCATCCTGCTGGCTCTGCTCTTCCCTCATCCCACAACACTCCTGGTTCCAGCCTGATGTTTTTTTCCACAGTGAGTATTCCAGCCCTGTAGCACTTGGGGTCCCTGTCTATGTCAGACCAGGGGTATTGTGAGACTAGAAAAATTCGAATTAGGGAGGGGTGTGTGTGTGTGTGTGTGTGTGTGTGTGTGTGTGTGTGAAATATCATGGTTACTGTGGAAATCCTTGTTTTTGAGCTTCCTGACTTTTGTGCACGTACAATCTCAACCACAGTTTAGCCTAAACTAAATTCAGCATCAGAGTAAATATCTTTCCACCTGAGTGTATGTATCACTTACAGCAAATATAAATGGGCTTAATTATCTCTAAAGAATATTCGTTCATTTTTATTACTGTATTTTGTAGAAGAGAATCAATTTAACATGTACCACAACTGAGCTCCCATATGTTTGAAAATTAATAACCAGCAGGTAGTTGAGAGTTTGCCAAGATTTGCAAAAATGACCAGTCTTCCTACAATGATTGCTTTTAATGTTTATATTAATTACTGTTGTCCATAGCAGCATGAAGACCCAGATGCATGGTCTGAGAGTATAGTATGGCAAGTGACTGAAGATGTTCTTGAGGAGCATGTCCTCGCATTTAATATCTCTAGGTTTCTTTATATACTTCTCATCATTGACTGTTGACACATAGCAATTAAATGTGCTTGCAATACATGAAGTGTTATGGCGAGTCTGAAAAATTCATCTATCCATTTATAGTATTGTAAGCATTATTACTAAAATATTTTAGATATATGGTTTCTTCTCTTCCAGACTACAGTATAACATCAGTGTGTTGTAAAAGCTTTACATTAGCACCTGTATTCACTTGTGCTCTCATCTTTTTAATGGGAAAGTTTTGTTTAGTTGAACTTAAACCAGTACTCAAACTTTTTGTACTGGTGACCTGTGCGCGCTCTAATTTTTTTCATCCATCCACAGAATAAATTTTGCTATATGCACCAAAGTCTGATTTTGTAAAGCAAAATAGTTTTTAAATGAGGTAAGACTTGGGGTAAACAAAACAAATCATCAACAGAGAGGAAGCCGTGCTAGTCTATACACTATCAAAACAAAAAGCAGTCAAGTAGCACTTTAAAGACTAGCAAAATGGTTTATTAGGTGAGCTTTCGTGGGACAGACCCACTTCTTCAGACCATATCCAGACCAGAACAGACTCAATATTTAAGGCACAGAGAACCAAAAACAGTAAGCAAGGAGGACAAATCAGAAAAAGATAATCAAGGTGAGCAAATCAAAGAGTGGAGGGGTAGGGGGGAGGTCAAGAATTAGACTGAGCCAAGTATGCAGATGAGCCCCTATAGTGACTCAGAAAGTTCCCATCACGATTTAAACCGTGTGTTAATGTGCCGAATTTGAATATAAAAGCCACAGAGACTTTAACAATCTACACCCCACCATCAACTTCTGCCTTGATTACAACATGCAAGAGATACATTTCCTGGACACTACAGTACTAATCAAGGATGGCCTGATCAGTACCACACTGTACTGAAAACCTACTGATTGCTATACTTATCGACACCCTTCTAGTTTCCATCCTGCACACGTGACTAGATCCATTGTTTACAGTCAAGCTCTTAGGTACAATCGCATTTGCTCTGATCCAACTGACAGAGACCAAAAACTACAAGAACTTTACCAAATATTCATAAACCTGAATTACCCACCAGGAGAAGTAAAAAAACAAATCAACAGGGCAAGACGAATACCCAGAGACCAGCTACTCCAAGATCGACCCAAAAAAGCCAAGAACAGAACACCACTAGTCATCACCTACAGCCCCCAACTCAGACCACTGCAACGAATTATTAAAGACCTACAACCTATCCTTAATCAGGATGCCACACTCCAGAAGGCCCTGGGTGACATGCCTGTTCTCTCCTACAGACAACCTCCCGACCTCATGAGGATCCTCACTAACAGCCGCAGTCTACACCCCAGGAACACCAGTCCTGGAACCTTTCCCTGCAACAAAACCCGCTGCCAGCTTTGTCCACGTATCTTCTCTGGAAATACCATCACTGGACCTAACCAGGTTACTCACAGAATCACAAGCACTTTCTCATGCTCCTCTACTAACATCATATATGCTATCATGTGCCAACAATGCCCAGATGCTCTGTATATTGGACAGACTTCTAACTCCCTTAAACAAAGGGTCAGTGGGCACAAAACAGACATCAAAACACTCCAAATCCACAAACCAGTTAGTCAGCATTTTAATGGAATGGGGCATTCTGTCAATGACCTAAAGGTATGTGTGTTACTGAAAAGGAATTATTGCACCTTTTTGGAAAGAGAAACAGCCGAGCTGACTTTTATATTCAAATTCGGCGCATTAACACATGGTTTAAATCGTGATGGGAACTTTGAGTCACTATAGGGGCTTGTCTGCATACTTGGCTCAGTCTAATTCTTGACCTCCCCCCCACCCCTCCACTCTCTGATTTGCTCACCTTGATTATCTTTTTCTGATTTGTCCTCCTTGCTTACTGTTTTTGGTTCTCAGTGCCTTAAATATTGAGTCTGTTCTGGTCTGGATATGGTCTGAAGAAGTGGGTCTGTCCCACGAAAGCTCACCTAATAAACCATTTTGCTAGTCTTTAAAGTGCTACTTGACTGCTTTTTGTTTTGAAAACAAATCAGGTTCCTGAAAGGGGTACAGTAGTCTGGAATGGTTGAGAATTGCTGGGTTGGACAACCCTGCTTTTATACAGTGAAGCTGTCCTTTGTTCCAGTGCTGAGGCATGACCCAGTTGCTTGTGCTGCATTCAACAAGTTTATGCATTTGAGCAACCCACGTTTCAGCTGTCTCAAGTGCTTAGGGGAACCTCGTAGGAAGGAACCTTGTAGAATTTTTAAGGACTTCTAAGCCCTGGACCCAAAATAGCCACACTGCTTGCTTGAAGATTCTGCTCATGGAGACGGTCTTAAGACCAGACTTGGAGCTGCACCCAGACTCAAAATATCCAATGTGCTTTCTTCACGTGCAGGAGCACCCTGACTTCTATCATCTTTGCCAGTGCCTAAGGAAAATCATTGCAAACACCTGGAGAAGAGGTCTCCGGTATCTGAGGCCAGAGGGCACGGGGCTGAGTGAACTCCACGTTGGGCCATTCTTCATCCTTGGCAGCGCACTGTCAGCCCTGGTGCAGCAGTGTCCTACAAGGCCTGCTGAAAGCCAGCATACTTGTAAATTTGTGGTCCTGTCAAACCCCAAATTGTTTGCAGCAACAAGGGATCTAATGAGCCTGCAGGTACCTTGCTTTCTGGAGGGTCAGAATTCAGCACCAGTACCTCCAAGCAGCAGGGAGTTGGTGCGGACACCTGTGCCAAAAGGAGTGATTGGTGAAGGGTTATATGGGGGGCCACCAGCAACTTGACATCCCCCCCCAGCCTGAGGAATGGCTGAGACAGCCCCTCTCCACCTCAGGCCCCTCCTCTTTTCCCTGATGTGGCCTGCAGGATGAAGGGGCTGTGGGTCTGCTGGCAGAAGCAGGCAGGGGTGTCTGGTCTGCCCCTCTCCCGCATCCTGCACTGCCACACACACTCAGCAGCAGTAACGGGGACGCGGAGCAACATGGTTCCAGCTTGCTCTGCTCCTTTGACCATGTGTCTCCACTTCCTGACAGTGAAAGGTGAGTGTGAGGGCAATGCTGCTCCTTCCCCAAGCAGCGTTCTGGGAGAGCAGAGTGAGCTGTGGTTATGGTGCTTCACTTCTCCTGTTGCTGGTGAGTGTTGGGTAGCTGGATGCTTACTGTGGACTCCAGCCCCCCCCGTACTGCCCTGCTAGTCCTGCCCCCGGGTGCTGGCTGGTCTCTTGCTCCTCATGCCCATGGCGTTTGGGAGCATGTGACCTCTGTGCACTGACATCTAGACTGGCACCATACCAGCTGTCCAAAGGAAAGCCAGCATTTATAGCACCAGCGTCCCCTAGCACCCAAAGGCATGTCTCTGTGCTGATCTCTGCTGCACACGTCGTTTTCTTCAGACTCAGAAGAGGAAGCACGTTTCTGTTACTGAAGTGGCCAGTCATACTGCTCCTGCTCCTTTATGGCACTGAGTTCATCCGGACTACCAGCTGCCTGGCAAAAGTACCCATGGAGCTCAACCACCAAGTAGTGGTCTTTTTAGAACCTGTGGAGGCTACTCAATACCTCAAGAGACCCCTTCCAGACAATCCTATACGACTTGAAGACCAGGCACTCCTGGTACCTCAGACACACACCATGGAACCAGTGGGGCCATTCAGAGTGGCCTTACCCCACTACATGATGCCATCATGGACCCTGTTAAAGCCCTCTCACAAATCCCTGCCTCTCTTCTGACAGTGCTCAAGACCATTAAAGTTTTATCTCAGTTATGAATTTCTTTTTACATATCCCATACCAACCCCCTGGGATCATTGACAGATGTGGTGACCAGTGCATGAGACTGCTCTATTTCCAAGGTAAAAAACTCTAAAAAGATGGACCTTTTAAGGCAGAACACCTACTTCTCAGGGGACCTAAAATTGCCATAAGCACAAGCATGGAAACTTCAAGGCTCTGCTGGGGTGCAATGACTTTAGCATATGGGAGGAGTTGCTCAAATCAAGGACTTTGTTTCCTGCATTTCCAGACAGGAGTTTTTCTCCCTTTTTGAGGAGGGGAAAACTGTAGCCCAGGCCTCCCTACAAACAGTTTTGGAAGCTGATGTCTCCACAGCCAGATCATTGGTGACTGATGATCAATGTGTAGGAGCTCCTGGTTACAATACCAGGAATTGCAGTGCTCCATTCAGGATTTCCCTTTTGAGGGGTCTTTGCTTTTCTCAGAGAAAATGGATGCTAGGCTACACAGCTTTAAGGACTACTAGGTGATCGTAAAGTCCTTGGTCTCTGTGCTCAGTACATTAGTACTCAGTCAGTACTAATGGAGAAGGAGTAGAGGATTTAGGCACAGGTCTTCTACACCATCCTTCTGAGAAGGACTGAGGCAACCAGGCTCCAGGGTTGTCTGAGCATTTGTTTTCACGAGATGCTCGAGGTTGGTATCACAGCCCCTTTTAGACTGGATCCAGCTACTTTCCTGTTTTCCAACAGTGTTTCTTATTTCCTGGATGACTGAACCCAGATGATTTCACTGTCCTGGGTCCTGAACACCATAAAACTGAGTTGGAACCATTCAATTCCTGGCCATGCCACCATGTCATCTCAACACCCACCAACCTTCTACAGGGGCCTTCGTAGGAACTCCTGTTGAAACAGGAAGTCCAGTCCCTCTTTCAGGTTTGTGCTGTAGGGTAGGTTCCTTCTCACTGGGTGGAAGAGTGTTCTGTTCCTTACTTCCTAATCCGAAACACTATGGTGTATGTCAGACCCCTCTTAGACCTGTGTGGTTTCAACTGATAAGTTCCTCATGGTCTTCTGGGCCTTTAGCATTCCCTTGCTGAATCCCAGGGATTGATATGCAGCCATTGATCTGAAGGATGCTACTTCCATTTTGTGGTCTTTCCTGGTTACAGACATTTCCTAAGGTTTGTAGTAAACCAAAATCACTGGTAGTTCATAGCGCTCCCATTCAGGCTGTCAACTGCCCCGCAGATTTTCTTGAAATATATTACAGTAGCAGTGGTCTTCCAGGGAAATAAGGAAGCCCCATATTCCCATACTTCAATGAGTGGCTGATCAGGGGCTGGTCCAGAGCTCACGTGTAACCTGACATATGACTCACCAAATTGACCTTTGATGTGTTGAACCTTCTGTTGAACTTTCAGGAGTGAACCCTGATCCTCGTTGAAATGGTAAAGTTTATAGGCTTAATGGTAAAGTTAAAGTGTACTCAGTGCAACTGAGAGCTCTGTTTCAGACAGTGATTCCTTGTGATATTTCCTCTGATAAAATCTTGGACCGATCCAGTCATGACAGCATGACAGCGTGTGAGCTTCCTGGGTGACATAGGATCAAACACATATGGATTACAACATGCAAGATTCAGACCTCTGCAGTCTGGCTAATCACAGTGTACTCTCTCTTGCCACCCCTGTGGACTTGATTCTCACAGTCCCTAACCAAGTCCTTTATCTCACTACAATGGCAGCTGGACTCTGGAGCGCAGTATGCGATAGAGTACCCTGCTTGAGACCTCACCTAACTATTGCTGATACGCAATGCATCAGTCCTGTGCTGGGGCAGGAGACCAATTAGATCCTATCAGAACACAAGGCCTATGGTTTAATATGCCATCTAAATTTTTCCATTCATGTGTGGAATAATTTTTGATATGTGCACCAAGGCATGTGTGGATAACAGAAACACATGTAGAAGAAACACATGCTGCCAGCTATTGGTACACCGCTAATAAGCTGGGTGGCATTTGAATCTCTCATGGGTGGCTGCCCAAGCCCTCAGTGTGTAGGGAACACAGCTGGGAACCCAAGAAGAACTCTCCTCTTACACTGGTATCTGAGAACTCAAAGCAGTGCACCTCATTTGTCAGAGAAATGTATTTCAGTCCTAACTGCCAACATGGTGACCAGTACATAGATTGTGCACTTACCTGCCTGTTTTCTCCCACTCCTCCCCATGTCAGGAAGCAGTCTTTCTGTGGTTATTCTGCATCAACCATGGCATCACACTAGAAGTTTCCTAACTTCCTAGGGCTCAGGACCAGCTAGCAGATCACCTCAGCAGGTCTTTCTCTTCTGGTCTCTCTGTCAAGGTGTGTCTTCTATTGGGGGGAGCAGTCTCCCAATGTCAGATCTGTTGTGCCACTCAGTCTAACAGGAAATGCCATCAGTTCTGCTCCCTTGGGGATCACATTTTGTAGATGTGTTCCTTTTTTCCAGGGACAAAACTTGTACTATGCTTTTTCTGCCCATCATACTGAGGCACAAGGTTCTGATGAAGATCAAGCAGAACCAAGCGTGGATCACCCTGATAGCTCTGTCTTTATTAAGATAGTATTGGTTCTCCTTGTTCTTAGCTATGTCAGTGGATTTTTCTTTACAGCTGCCGTTACACACACAATTGATATCCAGGAGTCATGGCTGAATGCTTCAGCAAAGCCTCCCACTGCTTCATCTGACAGCCTGGAAGCTCCTTGGCTAAATCCAGAAGATCAGGATTGTTTGAAATGAATCCAGGAAGTCCTTATGGACAGTAGAAAGTTGTGTACGAGAGCTACCTCTCAGTCAAAATGAAGTAAGTTGATGAAGAAGCCAATTCTAGAATACCTCTTTTCACGAATATGGCAAAGGCTAGCCCAAGGGGTGGCTAACCTTTTTTCCCTGGGGGCCACATGGCAATTTTTTACATGTTCTGGGGGCCGAACATGAAATAGTCCCAACCTGCCCCCGCCACCCCCAAGCTTAACCCCTTGCAGCTGCAAACTGCCCCTAGGCATAACCCTGTGCAGCCCCAAATTCAGGATTAACTAACCGTACACAGGAGCTCCGCGTGCTGCCACCCCCACATTGCTCCTTTGCCAGGTCTCCATCTCCTCCTCACCACGACTGTGTAGCTCCCCCCAACCCCCATTACTTCCTCCCCTTCTGTGCCCTGCCGTGCTAAAATAATGGGACTCAGTTTAATTGGTTTAATGTCCAGATCCCTCCTGCTGGCCGTTAAACCAATTAAATTGAGTTGTACTCTTTCAGCACAGCAGGACAGAGAGCTGGAGGAGGAGTGAGTGGCGACAGCAGCGGGAGCCACAAATGACTTCTTAAAAAGCCACATGCAGCTGGAAGCTTCCCAGCTGGCTTTCAGAATGGCTAGCCCTTTGCTTGGTGAAGCTGTTCGTCTAGGTGCCATCTTGGCCTTCCATCCCAAGGTCAATAACTTTCAGTCTTTTTGTGTGATATGGCCATCAGATTCCTGAAGGGTCTTCAGAGGGTGTATCCCCAGGTCAGGGATACCGCCTCCACTTTTTTTTAATCTAAACCTGGTCCTGTCAAAGCTTACAGAATCTCCATTTGAACCATTGGCAACTGCAATGCCTTTCTTGGAAAGTAGCTTTTCTGGTAGCTCTTACCTCAGCCAGATGGCTTTTAGATATGCAGATCATCACTTTGGAACCTTAATACGTGGTCTTTTTCAATGGCAAGTTCCAGTTGCAACCACACCCAGTATTTGCCTGAAATTGTATCTCACTTCCTTTGCAGTCAAATTATTCTTCTGCCAATGTTCTACCCTATGCTGTTTGTAAACAGGGAAGAACAGCAACTCCATTCATGGGATATATGGCATATCCTGACCTTCTGCATACAAAGAACCAAATAACTCGTTAGATTTCACTTTCCTGTTTTATAGCAATAATAGAAAACTTGAGCAGTCTCCTCATTTTTATCCAAAGAATCATAAGTGAAGTGATCCATGGTAAGATGACATGCTATTTTTTTTCCCCTCTCACCTTTTCCCCCTAGGGGTGGGAGAAGTCTTGTACACTTCAGTATTATATGTTTATGAATGAATGGAGGTACAGCTATCTCATAGAGCTGGAAGGGACATTGAGTCCAGTCCCCTGTCCTCCCAGCAGGACCTGTCACCATCCCTGACAGATTTTTTTTAAAATCTGTTTGCCCCAAATCCCTAAATGGTCCCCTCACGGATTGAGCTCACAACCCTGGGTTTAGCAGGCCGATCCTCAAACCACTGAGCTATACCTCCCTGCAAGTATATGTTGCTTTGTGTTTTGCTAGAGAAGGCATGGGCACATTTCACTTAGTGGTAGGTGCTCAGGTTTGTGGTAGTAGTGAGTTTCTGTGGAACTCTGGGACAGTCCAACAAGAAGGCTGTATCTCTTTCATAGGTGACCTTCACTCTTAAATAGAAATATTAAAGGTAATAAGTAAGTTCTTTTGTGCTGTGGGAGCAGAGCTGTTCAGAGTGCACTTTCTTCTGGTGCTTTAGGCTAGGGTGTCTAATAGTAATTCAAGAATTGCCACACTTGTGGTTGTGATCCTTCCACATTCGTTGTAACCTCTTCCCCCTCCCTCAGAGCCAGGCACCCCCAGCTTCCTCCCCCAGTGGCTCTAACTCAATGCCTTCTGCCTCATCCAGGGCCAGGCACCCCCAGCACACTCTTCGCACTCCCACCCCCTGCTCTCAGTGAATATGCTGGCTACTCCTAGGAGCTGGGGCCATAGGAGCTGCGCCAATCCACAGCTGCTGAGACCACAGGAGCTGCGTGGCTCCAGGCCAGGGCCACAAGAGTCATGCCAGGCTGCAGCCGGCAGAGTCCTGCTGGGACTGCAGGAACTGTGCTGGGGCAAGAGCTTTAGGGGCCTCCACATGCTTGTCCCACCAAGTGGTGGGGCGCATGTGCAGAGCAGGCAGAGGGCACTCCACGTGTGCAGCTCTGAGGAGCTGCGTTTAAAGGCTCCAAGAGCTGCATGTGGTTCCGGAGCCCAGACTCACTTCAGTGTGGTGTCCTGTTTGCCACATGTGGTACGTGGTGAATGTATTGGATGCCATGGCTTAAGACAGTGTGTTCAGTAATCTGGACCTAGGCCATTAAGCAACTTTTAAGATAAAGACCAAAACTTTGAACTTGACTAGATGGTCTGTGGGGAAACCAGTGTCAAGCAGAGAGCTTGTTTGAGATGCTCGTGATAGCTCATGTTGCTTATGTGATGTACTTCAACATTTTGTACTCTGAGTTTCTGAAGAACCGATGGCTTTTTGTTGAAATACATTGCATTACAGTAGTCCAGCATGGAGGTGATGAAGGCAGTATAACTGGTCATCATCCCTTAGGATGGGATAGTCTTCAAGCCAACTGGAGATGGTGGAATGCATAATCATTCATTTGCATACCTTTGATCAAATTAACCGTTTTTTGTTATGGCTTAAAGTGGGAATCTGAGCTACAAATTCACTTTTCTTACAACATATTGTAAGGATTACTACAATGACATTTGTATGTATGACATTATCTTAAAACTAACTGCCATAGCCATATGTTCCACAATTATATTTACATACATGGTCCTAGTAACTGGCTGTAAGACTCCCTTTAGCTAACTATCTACCATATTTAATTGTTCTCACACATGAATTAAATAGTTTATTTTAATAAAGACTTTAAATGCAGATTTAATTGTACAATGGGTATTTTAAAGTTAGGATGTAATTGCATAGCCAAAGCTTGGTTGACTTCTTACTACTGTTGGCTCAACAAATTTGAGTAGTATAATTTTGCTGATTAGAATATAGTTTTAGAATTTAGAATAAAGCATCAATTGAGCTGATTGAATGGGCACACTTTGCCTCCATGCTTGTATTTTGACTGTTGTATAACTATACAATAGTCTTTCTTCCCCACATGTTTTATGTCTGTTCTAGGTGTTCAGCTGTACTGGTAGTTGAGAGAATTTCTTTCTTGGTTTTCTGTTTCATCATTATGATCTATACAGTAGTTCACTAACTTTTCATTAGAGCAGACTCCCAGTCTCCCCCTCAACCCTCATCAAAGCCAATTCTGGCTGCTATGTACACTTTATTAAATGGAAGAAACCCACAACAGATTGTCAGACAGCAATTAATTTTATGAGAAAATATTTAATTTAAAAATAATAAATGATTGTAACTTTGCAATTTATTTAAAACTTATTTTCTGTGATCATTTTTATTTTATTTTTTTCAGTGGTTGGGAACCACTGATCTTTGCCACAGATTTGGTTACTTGGCCTCTAAGACATCACGTGAGCAGATCTATTGGGCTTGCACCTCTGTGCAGCAGTTCAGAATGGGTCCTGACACTATCCATGTGATGTCTTCCAGTGTGTGAAGTATCTGGTTGGACATGTTCCTTAAAACTGGAGTCTTGGAGGATGCTTTATTGGATGTAAAAATAGGGGGAGAAGACTGTCAAAAATAGTCTTTTGAATAATAATTGTAATTGAGAAGACATTGTTACCATAGCTAGATTTCCAGATGATATACTGTGGCTAGTTGTTTCATTCCTATACCAATCCAGAAGATGTTTGTGGGTAAGAAAGCTGTGCATTTTCTCTGTGATTATCTTTTAAAGCTTGTGAAACATCTGTGAATGTATATGTACCCATTACATTTCACATTACCTATTAACAATTGTGTGACTTTTTTTCCCCCAACTTCCTCATTATCATGGCTGATTAACTCTCTTCATTGTTTCTCTTAATACTTGGGCAAAAAACATTTTTACAACCAAGAATTAAACTGTGATATGCAGAGTATTGATAATATGATGGACCCACAATAAAAACAAAATGCTTAACAGCCCAAATGTAGCTAGCACATGTCTTTCATACCAGGTATATTTTTGTTCAACAGGTGTTACTATCTCAAGGATAAGCAGTTGGTTTGAGTTTTGACATTGTGTTCTGACTGAAGGCAGCTTGTAGTGCTGTTTCTGTTGTAGCTAGTTCAAGGACAAAAGGTTGTGAATAATTAGACTGAATGAACACTGGAATTGAGGCTAACACTGGTTTCAATTTAGTAACCACTTGAATCACTTGTGAGGTCTATCTGTTCTCAACTACTGCCTTTTTTAAAGTAAACACTGAGAAGAAGAAACTCTGTCTGTATATTCAGGTATAGACTCCCCAAGAAACCCTAAAAATTGCACAGCTTCTTTTAGTACAAGTTTAAGTTAATAATTTAACAAGCATTTAAGAAAATATTCCAGTAACAACTATTTTGCAAAATAATATTATCCCTTTACAAAGCTTAAACTGATTAATGTGGATTTTCAGATGTTTACTGCTTAGTTGGCAAGTTGTGCCACAAATACATTAAACTCTGATTGCTTTTGGTTTGAGGACTGTCCATTCATAAGTTTTCCCCTTATATTTTAACCACATCAAAATTTAGGTGCCTACAATATGTAAAACAAAAAAAAATACAAAATAAATTTTTGGTTTTGGTTTAAATGGATTCTTACTGAAAAATTCCCAGGTTTTACAAAATCTATTATTCTGTATTTTTTTAAAACTTTTAACCTACTTTTCTATCATTCAAATATTCAAAAAGCATTAATTTTACTAGGAAAATACAATGCATTGCATGAGGTATTTGTGTTACTCTACATTAGTCTTTGTATGTATTCAAAGCTGTAAGACTGTGTGTTTAGTCTAGAAGGTGCACCCAATAGACAAACAAGCACGCAGGAAAGCTCTGAAGTGCATACGTATCTGAGAGTATTGGTGAATCTGATGCCCACTGTATACTCATTTCAAAACATTGGTACATAATGGATTAAAGATTTGATATATAAAAATGGGAAGCAAACTAAAATCTATATTGGAATGTGTTTCAGAGCACAAGGAAATATTCAGAAGTTTAAAAATACAGGAGAAAAGGGTGAAGTTGTGTATACACTTCAAATGGTGTGGCCCAATTATTAAATTTAAACAATATTAGTCTAATGGTTCTAAGTGTACAGCAGTAAACTGTTTAATCTCGCAATAGCATTTTTCATTTGCATAGGGGTAGATTGTTCCTTGAACTCAGAGGTGTCATTATGTTTTTGAGTTCTGTTTTCATTCTGTTGTAAACCAGATTGCTGAATGGAATTGAGAGCGGTAATACTGAATACTTCCTTCCCCCACCCCCCATCTTTCTCTCACCAAAATAAACCCTGGTATTTAACCAGAAAAATTAATTGTTTTCTGCACTGATTTTTCACCTGTTTTTGTTGTTGTGGTAAGAAACACTGATGAATTCTGGGGAAGAATTAAAGAAAATATAACATGAAAATGAAGGGCATAGGTATAAAATTATTGCAATCTGAAAAGAAGCATCATAAAGGCCTTTTGTGCTTTAATTTAAAATGTGATATCAAAAACTATTTTAAGTTATTCTCCAACTTAATTTTTGTTTAGACAAAAATCCAAAATAAGTTAAAATATAAATTTTAAAAGATACAATATAAACCTAGAAGAGCATAAACAACAAACTTAATATACCAGGCTGAGTTAGGAATATAGAAAAGATTTTTTTAAGATGTGTTGGTTGGGATGGGGGAACCACAATAGCTGACTATAACAGTTTATTGCTAAAAGAGATAAAATTGAGTTAGGCCATGTCTAATTATACCTGTGCCATCAGTCTATTTCAGCTGTGCAGATTGTGTAGCTGAAGTCAACATACTTAATGCAGTGTCTTGCATGCAGTGAGGTTGATGGGAGCTTATCTCCTGTCAGTGCCTCTTCTTGTCTTAGTGGTGTACCAGTGTTGACAGGAGCAAGCTCAGAGATCGATTTATCATGTCTGCAGTAGCCATGATAAATCTACAGTTGGTGGTTCGATTGCTGCCGCGTGGTCCACCACTTAGTGGAGACAAGGCTTTAATAACCTCATGTAATAACAAAGTTTATTCAGGATCCTGCTTTTTTTGAGTGACTGCAACAAAACAAAATCTCTGACTTCACCTAAAGTTTTAAAATAAATTGCTTGGGTTTTCCCACTTCTGTGTGAAGCAATATGTTGGCTGTTTTGCCGTAAGGCTTTCTCTGTTTACTCGTAGCTTTTACTTCAAACCAAAGATTATTAGATTAATTTATTTTACATTTGAAATAACACATTTAAAATAATCTAAGTATTTAACTCTTTGATAAATTTTTACTACGATTATTTTAGAAGCAATTCATTTTACAAATCACTTCCTCTTTAATTGGGACTTTCAAGTCCTAAAGTGTTTCCTTATCTTTCGCAGATTGTGAGCAAATGACAATTTACACCCTTCACAATTCCAAAACTGCAGTGTTACTTAACCCTTTTCTCTGTTTCTAGCACAAACTTAACATTTTCATGGATCCATGTGGTGAGTGGCACCCACCACTGCATTTGTCCTTTCATGACTTAACACTGAGCAGAGAGGTCTATAATCTCCACAGTTATTAGTGGCCAGCATTTTAGCAAAAAGTTTTATGGATTGAAGAGGAATACACATCAGAATAATTATCCTCTTCCCAAAGGTACAGAAGGGGGAAGTCCTAACTAGTTTCAGTGTCCTTGCATTTATATAAATTCTCTATAGTTTGATTGTACTTTGTTCTTGAACATAGTACTCTAGGTTCCATCTTTCCATAACTGCATAATCTGCGTCGTACTTAGATTCTCATTATCCTAGCACAATGGTTGATCATTGCCAGAGCATGTGTTATGGTTGTCACTGTGGTATTGGCCACAACCTCTCTATTCTATACTTTTAATTACAACATTCTGTAACTTGTCCCACAGACACAAGATCATACTACTTCCATACACAGTCCCTTTTCATTGGAATTTATATGTTTCTTATTTCCATCTTTATTCTTAAGTCTTCTCAACTATGTCCCAAAAAATGCAAAAGTTTGCCAAGTAAAATGGGGCTGAAGTATAAGAGAAGGTGATTACCCTCATGGAAAATGGAAGAACTTTCTAGTGCCTTGGAATTCAGTAGCTTTGGCCCATTTACTTATTCCATCTTGTCTGTTACCGGCATAAGCATATGCTCTCACTTTATAAGTGGTAATACTGCTATCTAAAATTGTATAAGGGCAAAAATTGATTAAGCCTAAATTGGGTGGACTTGTGACTCAGTTTCCCCCGTTAACAGCCAATATTGATATCCCTCAGTGCTATGAGTTCAAGACAGAATCATAGAACACTAGACTGGAAGGGAAATGACAGGTCATTGAGTCCAGACCGCTGCCCTCATGGCATGACCTAGAGCCATTTAGACCATCCCCGACAGATGTGTATCTAACCTGCTCTTAAGTATCTCCAGTGATGGAGATTCCACAACCTCCGTAGGCAATTTGTTCCAGGGTTTAGCCACCCTGACAGTTAGGACAAATTTTCTAATGTTCAACCTAAATCTCCCTTGCTGCAGTTTAAGCCCATTGCGCCTAGTCCTATCCTCGGAGGTCAAGGAAAACAATTTTTCCCCCTCCTCCTTGTAACTCTCTTTTAGGTACTTGAAAATGGCTATCATGTCCCCTCCAAGTGTTCTCTTTTCTAAACTAAACAAGCCCAGTTCTTTCAGTCATCCCTCATAGTTCATGTTCTCTAGACCTTTAATAATTCTTGTTGCTCTTTTCTGGACCCTCCCCAATTTCTCCACATATTTCTTGAAATGTGGTGCCCAGAACTGGATGCAGTACTCCAGCTGAGGCCTAATGAGTGCTGAATAGAATGGAGGAATAACTTCCTGTGTCTTGCTCTCAACACTCCTGTTAATGCACCCGGTTCATGTTCCTTGTCATGTCTGTATCTTCAAGAACACAACCTAAGGCTCTAAGTAGTAGTAATTTTTGGAAAGATGAAGAGAACAATTTTCTGGTCGCTAGGGATGGGTGTTTTCCGCCACCCAGACAAGAAAGTAAGTTCTTATAATCATAATGGAGAAGTGTGTTGAGCTTGAAATAAATTGTTACAGTCTCCCTAGTGGATTTCACAAATGTTACCATTTGTATTAAATACGCAGTAGTTCTACTGTATTAGCATGTACAATAAAATTAGTGCATTGTGTAGTACAACTTTGTACTTAAACATCTGTTCATGATGTTTATTTTATTTGATAGGCCTCCATCCACCAGGCCCTCCTTTAGCAAGACCTATTCTTCCGCGAGAGAGGGGAGCTTTGGATAGAGTTGTTGAATACTTAGTTGGCGATGGTCCACAGAACAGGTAAATTTTTGTTATCAGTGGTAAGTAACATAGCACGTACGTAATGAGCTAGAAATCTAGTTTTTGTTTTTGTAGGATTAGGGATATTTGAGAATTCTGAAGCTTAGGTTTGTTTATATGTATGGTTGTTTTTTAGCGAGCACATGCTCTAATGTCTCACCTGAACTGTTTTGCTCCACTCCTAGGAGCTTAAATTCAAACATGAGCAGTTTTAACATGATAGTGTACTTCTGAAAAAGAAAAGCCTTATTGAAGCTTGAATGGGAGAATGTATTAAACTGTCACCTAAAAACGTCTAACAATTTCTTTTCGTATATGTTGTCTTTTTTAATTGCTTTTAACCAGTTACCTTCTGAACTGTTCCAAATCCACTCAATCTGGCTTTTTAATTCTGTTAGAGGAGCTATTAATTAGGTCATAGTATTTCAATATAAAAGTTGAACTACCAATTTTTGTGTGTATTCTGTTGACTCTCACGTGAAACAGATGCTTAAATTGGAGCTGTGTGGTAGGTTGAGTGAACTGTCTTGGTTTACATCTTAAGATTATGATTAAAAAATTGTTTTGCTGACATATTAGTGAGGAGACCCTGCTAACCAGTGCATTTTTAAATGGATTGGACATGATAAGAATATTTAAGTATATTAAAAATTGCTCAGCTTAAATATCATATTGAGGTTCCATTGTCTCAATACTTCACTTCAACTTAGTGCCTGTATTATTACTTTTTTAGGTATGCCCTTATATGTCAACAGTGTTTTTCTCACAATGGAATGGCTCTGAAAGAGGAGTTTGAATACATTGGTAAGAACTAATTTGCATAGTTCTTTATAAAAATTATTTTTCAAATATAAGTTTTGTACTTCATGGGAAACTGTTACAGCACTTTAGCATTTTGATTCTCACAAAACAAAAAAGCAGTCTTGTAGCACTTTAAAGAGTAACAAAATAATTTATTAGGTGATGAGCTTTCATGGGACAGACCCAGTTCTTCAGATCTGGAAATTCTGATACAAATAAACTGACACAATGAGAATTAACAGGAGGATAGGAAAAAAATAAGTGAAAACTCACAAATCAGCTACAGAGGATGGGGGTGGAGAAAGGGAAGAGCGGGGAAGACAATTATTTATTTTGATTCTTGTTATGTACTTTAGTGCAACCTAAGAAATGTCACTTATGGTAATTTACTACTCAGTAGATAGATTTTAAGTTTTAAAAAGTTCTTTATTACAATGTTCAGGCCAAGGGTTGCATGTGTAAAACTATTCAGTAGAAATAAGCCTCTTACAGTGCATACTTGAGAATCAGTATGGGTTATGAATAGTCCTTACAAGAGTTTTCTATCTCAGAACTATCTGACATTAATGTGCTCCGCTTTACCAGAACTTAAAGAAAATCTTGTTTTGCCAAGAAGATCTCAGGGAGGTATCAAAACAAGCATAGGAACAAGCCCTGGAGGTTGTATGTCAATTTATGGCTGACAATAACTTAAGACAGACATAGTTCTTTATTGAACACAGATGTTTTATTTTGCCTCTTTTGTACAACTACAGTAAGTCTAATGTGTAAGAAACAGTATCAGGCATGTTTCTTCTTTTTCCATCGTGTGTGGATGTCTCTCTCTATTGGGAGAAAATATGCAGCACAATAAGCAATGTATTTTATTTCTGATTGATATTACATCGTGCATGCTATGTATCAGTCTGAGCACCAAACAGTCCACATATGCAAGAAGGGGACTTTAGCTCTTTTACAAAAGTGCACTTCAAATTATTGGCCAGCATGTCTCATTCTCCCAACACAGAAGTGGCTTTTCCTTACTAAATGCCACTAAAGCAAATTATTTTTCAAGTAATAATAGTCTCCCGTCAAGTTTGATGGATGAGCTACATTTAATGACTATAAACATGCACAAAGCATTTTTCCAAAGAGTAGCAGATTGTGTAATACTCTCATACAGTTTTGGCCATTTTGTCTACTCGTACAGAAGGTTGCAACAGGTGGTCGACCAAACAAAGATGCAACACTTTTGTGAGGTGCAGGAGAAACAATTGAGACAATCAAATGCAGATCTCATTGATAGCGAAGCGACCATGGTCTGGTGTCTGTGCCAGTTTCACTTGTTAAGGTCACTACAGACTTAAGCAGAAAGTAACTGTTCCACCCAAGTTTGCAGGCCAACAGAGCTGGTTTTAATACAGAGTTTGCCTTCTCCTAGACTGGCTGCCTACTGGGGCTAAGTAATCTTGTCTGCCAGCAATGGATTGCTTTTTGTCTGGGTCCTACTCTTTCACCTGTTTGGGTGGAGTGTTCCTACTAGGAGTCAAACTGCTGGTATAGCTCTCAGAGTCATGAGAACTCTCAAACATTCTTATCACATCAAGGTGTAGCCCCAAGGGAGGAAAATGATTGAGTAATGATTGACAGAAAAATTTAAAGGCAGTGGATATCCATCCTCGAAAGAAACAAAAAAACAAGAAAATGGTCTTGTTTTCTAAGTCTCTAAGTATCATTTTCTTGTGTAGACAATCTGCCAATGACTCCACATTACAGATAAAAAATTTGGTTTCTGTATTTGACAACACTTTTTGTGCATCACAAGGAGCATATTTTGTTGATGTTTGTGCCACTGTTTAGCAAAAATATTCACCAGTAACTGCAGCATCACTGAAAGTAATCAGGCATTCACGGAGAGCACTGAGGAAAAGGGAAGAAGTTGAGAGGGGCCTGAGAAGATTGAGTGGTGGTTCTCTTAGGCATAAAGTTGGAGGATACACTGCCTATCTCTATTAACTGTTTTTTAAGAAATATTTTCTAATTTGAAAACAAAAGTCCTTTATTGTCTTAATAATGCCAGTGTGCTTTATTTCTTGGAAAATAGATGTATGAATACTAGTATGTTGAGACTTGAAGTCATCTTAGAGAGATGACTATTGTGTACGTTTTTGTAAACCTTTGTGCAGCATTTAGGTGTGCATATTGCTTTTTCCTGAATCCTGCAAGAAAAACTAGACCGCAAGCTCCACGACTCCCAGACTTCAGTTGTGAAAAGAGGCAGCCAGCAGAATTGCAGACTGCAGTTGGACCTCTGCATTCTGGAGGAGAAAAACTTGAAGAGAATTCACCAAGGGAAGGTGTGTACTTACTCGCCATGTGAAGCATGCCATTACTAATATTCATTAGAATCCTTTTATCACAACTCTTCTTGGTTCAGCCTTTTTTTCCTTATAGTGCAGCAGTTTTTAAAGCATTGTAACTTATTTATCATATGAGAAGTTCTGCCTCCTTTAAATGTTCAATTTATGTGAATAAGAGCAATTTTGTGGCATGTGGAATTTTGCGTGCTTGTTCCTTAGTGTTTGTAGTTTATGCTTCAACAGCATTGCTGAAGAGTTTTTAGACATACAGTTTCTTAAAATTCAGTCTCACTTCATTCTTGTCTGGCAAGGTCATTTTCCCTTTGAAAATGCAAGTTAAAGAAATCCCTGTTTATTATTATTAATAAGCAAACAGCAAATCTAAACTGTACATTACAATGCACAGTTAACAAGACAATCTGCCCCTAAGTGGTTAAATTTCACTGATTTTTTTTTTTTTTTTTATTTTTTCAGCAGGTCGTTTAGTTGAGGTGGGTTGAAATTCCTGCCTTTGTTCCTTAAGTTAGTTTTGCTATTTTCCCCAGGGCAGGAAAGTCTAGTAAAACTGCCCAAGAGTTCAAAGACAAACTGTCAATTTTAATTTAACAAAGTTCCTTTTGAGAAGTTTTATAGTCTACAAATACAGTAGGTGTCTAGTGTTCAGCCAACAAGAAGATGCAATGTTTTCAGGAGAGTTTTTAGAAAAGAGTTTTAATTAAAACCAAAGAATCTTCAGTTAGATTTGACTTTGATTACTTACTAAAGAGGTATGGATTTCTCTAGGGTTCAAACCAGACAAGATTTAAAGCATGAGAGCTTGTGGGAGTGTGAAGCAACTCGTGTCGCTAAGGTTGCTGAGCTGAAGAGATTTAAAATGCAGCTGACTACAGGAAATAGTTCTAGTAGCCTAGCAAATAAAACTCCCTTCCTGTTGTAATCTTTTCATGTTGGGTACAGAGTGGCATTGTTTTTCACTTTTATAGAATGAAGAGGCATTGTGACCATCTTTGCACTGCACAGATGAGTGAATTTTGGGTGGGGAAGCATTGTCGTGATGTATTAAGACCTTTTAATGGGTTACTCTAGTTAAAACCACAAAAAGTCTGATTACTTGCTAATAGTGCTGAGAGTTCTCTAAGAATGCCACATGTACAGAATTCTATTATTGATGTCTGATGCCTCAGCATGACTCGTGTGGGAAACTGCCTCTAGGTCTTCAGAAATGTGATCCAATGAGGCACCTGCAAACTGGCTTGAGAGCTCTAACTTCGTGATTATGCTCCAACTTCAGGTATCTCCATAAGCCTACACAGCAAACGGAAGCCAGAGCTCAGTTCAGTTGATTCAGCTTCCTGGGAGTCAGAGTGTGAGGCTAAAAATAGAGGTCGTTGCCCACGAAAGCTTATGCTCCAAAATATCTGTTAGTCTGTAAGGTGCCACAGGACTTCTTGTTGCTCTTAAAAACAGACGTGTATACATCTCATTTGGGCTGGGGCCAAGACTCCACCTCTGTCCCATCTCTCTGGCTTGCAGAGCTAAAGCTCCAGCCTGACTGGGGACACCTAGTCTACTTTTAACTGTGCAGCCTGAGCCAGTCGACTAGAGCTCTGAGATCTGGCACTGTGGAATTTTCTTTTCAGTGTAGGCGCAACTCTAGGGCTCAAGAACATTTCAGACACTTTATTTCTGATTGGTCAGTGAAGGAGTTGCTTGCTGGCTCTGATGAGGGACGAACTGCCTCTTACTGCTTTAGCCCTTGTTCAGGGCCTTGTTGTGTTTTCAGTTTCTAGTCTGTCTTACTTAAGTAAGTCATAGAAAAGCAAGGCTGGAAGAAACCTTGGGTTGAGGTGCTTTGTGTACAGATTCAAGTTTAAAGTACTCTGCCTAGTGCTGGTGGCAGTGCTTTAACATGGCAGCATGACTATGGCAAGAGTGCTGGGAGAGAGCTCTTCCAGTGCTCTAGATAAACCACTTCTGTGGGTGGAGGGGAGGGTAGCTAACCTGCTCTGGGAGCCTGTCTAAAGAGCTGTAATTTGCTGCACATGGGATGTTAGGGCATGTGTGTTTTCACATCCCTGAGCAAGAAAGTTAGCATGGAAAAACCCAAAGAAAATCTACAGAGTCCCTGATAAGTGTTTGTCCATCTTTGTCTTAAAAATTATGGCAATTTCGCATGGTTCCTTGCTAACCTCTTCCAGAACTTAACTACACTTATAGTTAGGGTTTTCTAACATCTCATTTGAATCTCTCTTACTGAGATTAAGACCATCATTGAAGGGAGGACAAGAAGTTGACATGGAAAAGAGTTGTGCTCCATCTTATTTACAAAAGCCCTTACATGTGACGACTATTATTAGTACCTTCTGCAGTTGTCTTTTCTCAAATCTTAACATACACAATTTTTAACCTTTTCTCATAGGTCATATTAGACTTCAGCCTGGGCTAAAGAACAGACTCACATTGTAATGTAGACCAGTGGTTTTCAACTGTCCAAGTGTGCCGTGAAATTTCCTCAATTTCTCCTCACCACAGCTCTTTGCAGAGCCATGGCAGGGGGAAATTGATGACCTCACACCATCTGGGGCTCAAAGAAGCAAGGTTGCCTGAATCCCAGCTGGTGCAGAGTTGATCAGTCTTCCTTCCCCCCACCCCCGACGGTGGCTCTTTGCCTGAAGCCTTTTTGCACTGGGAGGCTGTGTCTACACTAGCCCCAAACTTCAAAGTGGCCGTTAGTAAACTAATTCATTAGTAAACTATTCTGCTCATGGGAATAAGGGGACTTCGAAGTAGGCAGGGTCCTTTCGAAAAGGAGCCCCGTTGGGACAAGCCGCGCGGTGGTGAGCCGCGTCAATTTCGAAGCGCCGCAGCCGCCTGCATGCTAATGAAGTGCTGAATATGCATTTCAGCGCTTCATTAGTAAACTTCGAAATGGCCATTTAATTGTTTGGGGCAAGTGTGGACGTGGCCGGAGGCAGCTAAAATTCTGCTTCCAAGCCCCAAAAAGCTGGTGGGGAGCCCGCCTCTCCTCTCTGCAGCGGTGACGGAAGAGCGAGAGCCTGTTGGAGCTACAATGTGGTTTAAATGCCAAGTCCCAGCTCCAACGGGCCAGTAGGGAGGGGAGCCTGTTCTTGAGAGCCATCTCCCCCACACCTTCCCACTTTTTTGCACATCCGCAGACCCAGGTTTCCAAACTAACCCGGTAAGTTGCTATTTACGCTACTTTGCATTTTGCTCTGATCTATTGAATTTCAATTATTTATCGTTTCAATTATTTAATAAAAATTAGACTTTTAAAAATATTGTTACAGATATGAAATTCATAAAGTGAAAAGGCGAAATTCAAATGCATGAACTGACTGCTGCGTGCCAAACAGATTTAGGGTTATGGATAGTTAGAAGTAGTTGCGTTGAGCAGATTTTGAAAATGTGTCTGTGCTCACTGTTGAAGATGGTGATGGATTTGAAACAATTTAATGCATTTGATCCTTGTTTAGCTTGTTGTATGCATCACTATGGCCATGTCTACACTAGCCCCAAACTTCGAAATGGCCACGCAAATGGCCATTTCGAAGTTTACTAATGAAGCGCTGAAATGCATATTCAGCGCTTCATTAGCATGTGAGCAGCCGCGGCACTTTGAAATTGATGCGCCTCGCTGCCGTGTGGCTCGTCCCGAAGCGCCACGGCTGCCCGCATGCTAATGAAGCACTGAATATGCATTTCAGCACTTCATTAGTAAACTTCGAAATGGCTATTTGCGTGGCTATTTCGAAGTTTGGGGCTAGTGTAGAAACGGCCTAAGTTGTAAACCTCTGTAATAATCCATAACCATATTAAATGTAAGTAAAGGTGGTGTTTGTGAGCAATGGATTCAGCTGGAAAAAGTGGGTATGCCAAGGAATTGTTTGTCTCATTGAAGTGTGCAGTGTTACTGAGAAGATTGTGAACTGCTGATATAGACATACCCTAAGGAGAGTGTGGATATTCTACTTAACACGGAAGGAGAGCTAATAACGTATGACATAAAAAAGGCAGAGGTGCTTAATTCCTATTTTGTTTCAGAATTCACTAATAAGCTTAACTATGGCCAGATGCTTAACAATTATTAACAACAAAAAGGAGGAAGAAATGGATGCAATTTGTCCATCTCTCCACTTTGTGTAGGATTCCTTTTTTCAGGTTTTTCATATAATTTAAGAGCTCCTGATGGAACCATATTGGCTTTATTAGTCTTTCTACCTTTCCTACCTTTTAATCTCCTTAGCCAAGAGGTTTCAGCCTCAATCCTTAGTTGCACCCAATAAACTCAGGGTGCAGCAAAGAGAAAGCACTCCAAAGTAGCTATTTACAGTCCCCACTTGCTCTCGAGGCCGATTCTAAACTATAAATGTTCTCATCATAGATTAAAGCAGCCCAGCGTGTAGTTACTTTTATCTGAGAGCTCAGTATTCAGAGAGGGAAAATCTTCTGGTGAAGCAAGCCATTGTTTAAGGTCATAGCTCAGAATTCTGCCTCTCTGAAAAGAGTTAGTTTTACTTGGGTTTTCTCAAGTATGTTACATTAATATTCCCTCTATTATGTTGAACTGAATTTACCATGGAATAATTTTTCAATTGATTTTATAAGCACAAAAATCGTGATGGCCATCAGTTTGGTTTTACCAGTGTGATCTTGAGTTATGTCAGTTAAATGGTGAGTTATCTACTGAACACAGACCCAGATCTTCCTGCTGTAATTGAAGCTAAAATAGTTTAAAATTAAAATAAAATAACTTCCCTTCTGTTAACCACATCTTATTTTCCAAAATCCTCACTGTGGAGAATGCAAAGTCTTCGTACAGATAAACAGTGAAGTCACTGATACACCTGAAAAAGAATGTAGGTGTTCGGAAACAAAGTATGCAGTCAGATACTTTAATTATTAACAATTAACAGTTATGAAAGTGTAATCTATCTGAACCAGACTATATGTTTAAAACTGGCTGGGATTTACAGAAGAGTGGTGTTGGCTACCCATCATCCACTGTTAATGGAATGTGGAAATCTGACTTACTTGTCTTCTGAACGTGTGAGCAATATAATCTATTTGCTAAACACTGTATCTGTGGTCCTTTAAAATACATTATAATAGGTGTATAAAACAAAATATTAATTTTCTAACTTGAGAAAATGTTTTTGCATACCCTTATGAGAGGGTGTGTTATAGGTTGATACTAATACATAATTGTTATTCTGCACAAACTGCCAATGACTTGGTTCAAAGTGTTACATTTGAGTAGCCCTGATTTACAAATATAATCTGTTCTCTGTCGAAAAGTATTTTCAGTAGGCCACTTCTTTGTCTGATTTAATATGTAGCATAAACTCTGCTTATGGGTAGTTGTAACCCATGCTTAATTGCAAGGCTTTAATTAATGTGACTCTCAAAACTTAAGCTACTAAACTTCTTTTATTGAGGTATGAACTGTAAGCAAGGCTTCTGCAAATCACCTGTTTAAGACTATTCTCTCTTTGCAAGAAAGAACATATCCAATGACAATTACAACAGATGTTGGCAACAGGAAACTATCCTACCAAAATGTTGTTGTTATTCAGAAATGTAATTTGGATCAGTAACACTGTTAAACCATAACCTTGAAGTAATGCTGATGCCATTACTAACATAGCAAAACCACAGTGTGATGGTTAAAATGACTTGCCACCTCCAGTAAAGATTATAGTGACCAGGTCCAGTCTCTCTCCCATTTTCTACCCTGCCTCCCAGTTTTCTGTCCATGTGTTCACTAGCCCACTGAATGAGTTTTAAAATGTACTGACTTTTTTAGTGTTCTTTATGTAGCATGCTGTAAAACTAGGCAAATATCTTGATGAGTTGATGTACACCCTGGAAAACCTTGGTGTACCCCCCAAGGGTACTATACTTCTGGTTGAGAAACACTACAGTAGTCATCTTTATAACCTTTTGTGGTCACAGACAGATATAGGGAAATGGGGTTAAAGTATTTGTTGACACTAAAACACAAAGGTGAGTGCTCTTCTTTTCTCCATGCGGTTGCTTCTGCGGATCTCGACTCAGAGCAGAGATGTGCCTGAGGAAAACTAGTTGAGCAAATTGCTCTCACATGCCTATTATCTTATTTTGCATCTGAATCAAAAGACCTTGTGCTTAGTGAACAACAAGAAGTCCTGTGACACCTTACAGACTAACAGATATTTTGGAGCATAAGCTTTCATGGGCAAAGACCTGCTTCATCAGATGCAACTTGGATGCAAGTTGCATCTGATGAAGCGGGTCTTTGCCCATGAAAGCTTATGCTCCAAAATATCTGTTAGTCTGTAAGGTGCCACAGGACTTGTTGTCGTTCTTGAAGATACGGACTAACATGGCTGCCTCTCTGATACTAATGCTTAGTAAATGTTTGAATTGAGCTTCAACTGGCAGCCTCAATATATCTCTATAATTGAGATGTTTGTTAGGGAAACAGGTAGCTTCTCTGATTACTACCTGAGTCATTCTGTGATGAAATCTCCAACAGAATGTGTAAGAAGCTACAAACCACAGTTTTACTCATTGTGCTCATTTGGTGTCATTTGAAGACTGAGAACAACATACTTTAAAGTCCTCATCTTTAGTCTTCCCCTTGCCCCATTAGTTGGGATCTGCATGTCTTTGTTCTTTGTCAGAGGGGTAGCCGAGTTAGTGTGTATCTTCAAAAACAACAAGTCTTGTGGTATCTTACAGACTAACATATTTTGGAGCATAAGCTTTCATGGGCAAAGTCCCTCTTCCTCAGAAAAAACTGGGCTTTTTTCACAACTTTTGTCGCCTGGCAAGGTGAATGCTATTGGAGTTTTGTTGCCAAAACGAGGTTTTTGATGACAAAACATGCCAGTGTAGGCATGCCCAGAGACTCAATCCTGAGAAGACTCAGACAACAAATGAGTAGTTATGATAAGGAAACTGGTGGAAGTTACCAATACCTTGATTGATTGATTGATTTGTGAATCTGCAAAACTTGTAACCAAAACTGGTGGTCTGGTTAGTGGCATGAATAAATAGTGGCAGTGATAGGGACTTTTTTCTGCCTCTATTTGATCAGGAGGTAGCAGTTCTCTCTGATGCTTATCCTTGATTTTGTCACCTGCACTTAGTACTACTGTCATGTGCTCTTCATTGTTATGATACTCAATATTTATTTGGAAGCTAATGTATGGCTCATCAGCTCCCTTTGTAAGTGTGTTATATTATGTCAAACAAATGACATCTGTGCTCCGGTACCTACTGTAGTTGCCTGTGACTTCCAAAAAGAATTTATTGTGTTGGTTTTGACTTATAAGGCCCTAAATGGCCAAGGACATTCCTGTTCTCTCATACCGTACTGCCACAATTGCAATCGAAGTATATGATTTGAACCTTTAGAGTAAAGGCTGTTAGGAAGGTATTCTCTGTGAAGTCCTTTGGAAAGTATCTTTCGCTCCTTGCCTCAGCTCTATTCTAATAGTGCAGATCTGACCTCAGCATCCTAAAAAGCTCCTACGAGTTGACATTTGGCTAAAACTGTGATGGCTGGGAATAGGATTTTTGTTTGGTAGGTGTATGTAATTAGCCTGATTAGTGACTGGTGTGGAAGAATTCTGCTATGTTGATTTTATGTGCTTATTTATTTTGTAATTGGCTTTTGTATTGTACTTTTAGCTGAGGGAGAGGACACCCATAACCCCAGGTAGACAGTCTTTTTTTTTTTTTAATTGAGTTTTTAGAGAAAACAAAAAAACAAAATTCATTAATTTTGACAAAGATATTTAATCTCCCTGGAAGATCATGGTCTTGGAAGAAACCATGGAAGACAAGTATATTGCTTTATGTAGACATCTCTCATGGCCGCCAGTGCAAGAATTTGTCTTGTGGATTTAAGGCCGTGTTGTTCTTAGGAAGAATAGAATAGGGTTGAAGAACCGCCCCTCTAATCTTTGTAGTACCTCTAATGCGTCTGAAGGAACATGCAGATTTCACTGGAACCATACAAGCATTCCAAGGTTGATAGGATTGTAAATTGGGAGATAAAAATAAGCTGGGGGGTGGGAGTAACTATAGAGAAGCCCTCCTAACTTTTTTTTGTTTTGTTTTTTGTTTTTCAATGCTTTTTCCCAAAAAGATGCTCCATGTTTTTTTAACTGGCCCTTGGGACAGGCCAGGAGGTAGGCCAGGTGACAGATGATCTGATGTCTTTATTTTTCCATGCTCATCTATTTTACGTGTATAAAAACTGTCCTATTCTTCAAAAGGGAGATTCAGAAACATAGGCTGAAGATCAGCAGACAAACCCAGAGCCTCAGCCATGTTTTTTTCTGAGGACTTGTGTACCTTACCGCTGTATGCACTGTAACTTTCTCACTTAGGGATGTTGGGGAAAAAACACTCCTTCCCCCCCAAGCCAAGCAGGTTATACAGCTGTAAAACCCGAGCTCTTTCCATGACCACGATGCCATGCCATGACTGTGGAGCCATGCTAAAGTGCTGCCGCAGCTGCATTTTAAACTTAGAAGTGTAGACAAAACCTAATACTAAGTGCTGACCCCATTGTTTGTCTACCTGCCAAGTGCTCCAGAAGAATAGACACTGGTTCAAATATCAGATGTTTTTGAGATACTTGCAGCTGAGGCTTTGTATCTACTCCAGGGGAATACCTCTAAGTTGGTTTAAAATGCTCATAATGGCTGTCAAAGGAACTGGATCTGAACAAAAACTGACAAAGAATTGGCTTTGCTCTTAACCAAGAAAGGTTAACATCCTCTGGTTCTTTAAGACAATAGCACTAGGGCACCATTTCTTAAACTTGTAAGTTACTTGCTTGGGAAGAGTAGTATTTCTGTCTCTGAGGCTACGTCTACACTAGCCCAAATCTTTGAAATGACCATGCAAATGGCCATTTCGAAGATCACTAATGAGGCACTGAAATACATATTCAATGCCTCATTAGCATGCCACTGGCCGCGGCAGTTCGAACTTGCTGCGGCTTGCTGTCGTGCGGCTCGTCCAGACGGCTCCTTTTCGAAAGGACCCCGCCAACTTCAAAATCCCCTCATTACTGTCTGCTGACAGGAATATGTATTTCAGCACCTCATTAGTAATATTTGAAATGGCCATTTTGAAGATTTGGGCTAGTGTAGACATGGCCTGAATGTCGTCTTATACTCTTTTTCTTCAACACTGTTGACCCTGTCAGAGGACTTCCATTATCCTCAATCTGAGATGAATCAGCTTGCCTTGGATTCAGTTACTTCTAATATGACATTTTTTTTCAGTGTAAAAATGTCCTAAGTTGTTGACCCTTTTATTCAGTTTAGTTAGGCTTGCTGAGGAGCTTGCATCCTTACATCCTTTAGAGTTCTTTCAAAGAGGTAGCTGCAAGTGCTGTATAAATGTTAGGCTTTGTCCTTCAAGAAAAATTAAAATGCACGTATTCCTTCTTTCCTTGTGGTGTAAAAACCAGGCATACACAATACGTACGAGACCAATATTCTTTGGGCAGGTATTTGAGACACTTGGAAGTATGTATCTCACTAGTGCACATTTTAAAAAGTCAGGTTTTGTCATTGGGTCTGCTCTAGTAGAGAAGAAAACCTAGCCTTAGGAAGAATTCATATAAAAATCAAACTTGAGTTGCTTTTAAGACCTTTCAAAATACGAGCATGGCTTTCTCTCTGTTGCTTTTTAAGACCTTTGCTTGCTTTTGTCAACTCATAAGCTCTCCTACATTGTATTAAGAATAAAAATAACCATGCAGTTTTCCCAGTGCAAAGGAGAAAATGGAAGTTCTGAGCTGTCTTATGCCTCTATTTCATACTATTTCCAAACTAGGTGATGTATACACTGCCACTCGTGCTTTTACTATTACTAATGGTAATCCTTATTTAACAGCTGGTTAGTTCTTCTGAAAGTTTAAAGTTCATTTAACGGGACAGGACTCTATAGCCATGTCTACACGTGCACACTACTTCGAAGTAGCGGTACTAACTTCGAAATAGCGCCCGTCACGGCTACACGCGCCGGGCGCTATTTCGAAGTTAACTTCGACGTTAGGCGGCGAGACGTCGAAGTCGCTAACCCCATGAGGGGATAGGAATAGCGCCCTACTTTGACATTGAACGTCGAAGTAGGGACCGTGTAGTCGTTGCGCGTCCCGCAACTTCGAAATAGCGGGGTCCGCCATGGCGGCCATCAGCTGAGGGGTTGAGAGATGGTCTCTCTCCAGCCCCTGCGGGGCTCTATGGTCACCGTGGGCAGCAGCCCTTAGCCCATGGCTTCTGGCTGCTGCTGCGGCAGCTGGGGATCCATGCTGCAGGCACAGGGTCTGCAACCAGTTGTCGGCTCTGTGTATCTTGTGTTGTTTAGTGCAACTGTGTCTGGGAGGGGCCCTTTAAGGGAGCGGCTTGCTGTTGAGTCCGCCCTGTGACCCTGTCTGCAGCTGTGCCTGGCACCCTTATTTCGATGTGTGCTACTTTGGCGTGTAGACGTTCCCTCGCAGCGCCTATTTCGATGTGGTGCCGCGCAACGTCAAAGTTGAACATCGACGTTGCCAGCCCTGGAGGACGTGTAGACGTTATTCATCGAAATAGCCTATTTCGATGTTGGCTTCACGTGTAGACGTAGCCTATATGTCTCCCCCAAATGGGAACTTTGGTATTGTCAGGACTGCCAGTCAATCTGAATGTGATACCATGGAGTTGACTATACAGCAAAATGCCAATGTCATATGTGTGCTATAAAACTTGCATTCTGAACCAAAAATAGTCATTCTGCTTTATGTAACGAGATGGAAACTTTCAAATATTACTTTCCTGTGTTACACTTCGCTCTCAGTGAATAAAACAGATACATCCCTGGACTCGAGCTTGAAATGTTTTGGATGACCTTTATTATTTAGAATGAAATGCTGTTAATACTGGATGAAGTCAGTACAGTGCCGAAAAGCTTTTCTATACAGTAATGTGTTCACATAGCTTTCATGTATGTCCTGGACTGTAATTCTGCTGATCCATTCTTGACATAAGGAGTTGACATCCTGTGCATGCTGGGTTGAATTAAAGAAATTTAATTTTTGATAATCCAGGTTTTCAGAAAATTTTTGAATTTGAAACCATTTAATCATATACTGATTTTTCTGGTTCAGAAAGGGTTAAATTCCCTTGTGTCTAAGCAGTTGGGAACAGAGCTATGAAAAACCAGGATTCTAGGAATTCTGTTGCTAGTGGTGGATTCCTTGAGTGTAGAATTATGGATGGCTGGCTGCTATCCCTGCTGTAGAAGTGTTTACAAAAGTTTCTTGCTTCAGAATTTTGAAGACTAGACAATGGGTTGCTTCTCTATTCTCACCCTTTTCCCTGCCTTTCCTCCTGCTGTTCCTCCCCACACCAAAAATCTAAGAATCTGGTTTCGTGTGTAGCTACCACTGCTTTTTAAAAAAATAACTAGTTGCTTTGTTAGGTCTTTTCCACTTGGTACTTGCTTATTACATGGTTTTTGTGAACTCCCTCATAACAGATACCTGCCTTCTTAGTCAGACTGTGAACTCCTAGTATTGTGAGCTGTCTGGTTGTTGGGAAACCCTGCCTACCCCAAAAGTAGGATAGTTGACTTCAGTAGCTGACTGTGAAGAGGGCTCTGTTTACATGTTTTGGTTAACATTCTTGCTCTGTATTTAAGAAATTCCTGGCTGTTGGAATCCCATTTGTGCTAAATGTGTTATAATACAGCAATGGCTTAGGCGTATTAAAATCTGTCTCAAGAAGTCTACAACAGTTGTGTGTAAGGCTGATACACACATTGAATTTTTACATTATAATAAATTAGTTATTAATGTAAATGTCTAAAGTCACTTAGATTTCAGTAACAAATTAAATGCTAGCAAGTGCTGTAAATATAGAGGAATAAAACTGAAAAATAAATTGAAAAGCGCAAAAAAATTACAATGCAAATATCTTTATTAGTTGAAGTCTTCAAGTATTACCAATTAGCCTTGATTTAATTCAGCTAGCCTGCCTCCAAATCCCACCCAGAGAACACCTGTAAGTGCTCATGCTTCATATTCACCAGATCTTCGCCTTTGTGTCCTGCCCTGACACCAAGTGGCAGGACTTGCTGTCATCAGAGGAGCATGAGTAACTCTGGTGGGCCAGTCTAGTCCCAAAGCCTTCTAGGGATTTCCGTTGGTGATGACTCCACAGAGCTGTGAGCATAGGCATGTACCTGGTGCAGTTCCTGAACACCCTTGTTGCCTGTCCGTTTTGCAATGAGGAGAGTCTGCTGCAGGTTTATGTGGGGTGCATTGGGTTGTAGCCCCTCTTCCAGCTTCTCTGGGCCTCTTCTGAGGTTCTGCCACAGTTTTCCCTACATCTGCTGATCTGTGCACACTGTATCCATGACTTCACAAAATTGAGGGACCCCACATCAACCTCCTGACACTTGCCAATATTGTCATCCATCATTCCAGGACGAGGAAGCTGGACTGGAGTGGCTCTATGACTGTAAAGCATATTTTTAGTTGCTTTTCCACTCACATCTTTGGGTAGCATTCCGTTAGGCAGTGTCAGCTGATTCCCTAAACACCTTAGAGAAGCTCTTTGTGCTGTCTGGGATTCTCTGTTTTGTGTGCCGCTCTCTTATTTTTTACCTCTGACCTCACTCCTGATCATTTTTCATCTGGTGTCCCCAGAAATCGACAGTAGTCTGAGCTCAGTGGTTTCTCTCTCGTAGCTGAGGGGGTGGACGTAAAGTTATAGGCAGGCCTAACCTGTCCTGCAAACATATATTTCCACATTCTGTAAGAGATGCGGTGAGATTCTACAAACAATATCCACCGCACATCAAATTTGGGACCGGATTAGGTCTGTCTTGTCCATTGAATGAGTCTGGGGTCCTATGGAAAAAAAATGGTATGTGTGCATATAATTAAAGACTATATCATTATGCATAGGCACAAGCGTACTGAACTAAGTTTGCATAGGATAGTTTAGTTCTGATACCTCTTTGTTTTTGACTGTGTAAGTTTTCATATTGTGTGTCATGTTATGGCAAATATGTTGGAATATGTAAATGCCTGCCTTGATGGCTTTGAATTTCCAGTATCTCTTCCTCCTATTCTTTACTTTTCTCTCCCCCACAAAGCTCTGCACATTCTTTCTTTTGTCCTTACCATTAGAGCAGCAGTTCCCAAACTTTTTCCAGTCGTGGAACACTGGGACATCAGAGCGCTGTCCACAGAACACATCATCTTTTTTATATCATACTAGTTATGAGGGGTTGAGTTGCGGCCACATGGTTTCATGTGGGGCTGGGAGGTTTGAGCTGGGGCCACGTGGGGCTGGGAGGTCTGAACTGGGGCTGGAGGGTCGAGCTGTGGCTGGGTGGTGCTGGGGGGTGAGGGGGGGCGTGTTGAGCTGCAGCCACCCGGGGCCAGGGGTTTTGAGCCGGGGCCGGGGAGGAGTGAGCTGGGGCCAGGGGGGTTGAGCTGTGGCTGCGCAGGGCTGGGAGGTTTGAGCTGCGGCTTTGCAAGGCCAGGAGATTGGGTTAAGCTGGGGCCAGGGGACAGCGGGTTAAGCTAGGGCTGGAGGGTTGAGCCATGGTTTATTGGACGTCTGAATCAGCGGTGAGCAAAACTGTAAAATTGAGCAAATTGCATCCCAAATTTATTTTTTTTTCCCCTAAGAATGGGGAAGAGACCACCATTAATCAATTTCACTGGCAAGACACTTTCTAATGGCCCAGTGTTCTGCCAGAACAGTTTGGGAACTGCTGCATTTGAGAAATAACAACCCATTAAAAGTTGGTGCTTGTATTATAAATAACTTTTATACAGTGAAAGTACTCTAAACCTGCATGTGGTTTAATAAATGTTCAAGTGTAAGTTTCACACTTTTTTACAAATCTTAACTGTATGTTCAGTATTTCTGTAAGTGATCACATGTATAATTCTATTTTTTTTTTTTTCCTCTGAACCCATAGAACAAGTTACATGTGTTATTGAGACAGTCCAGATAGATGGTGAGACATCGAGTACTGAGCAGCAAGGGGAAAAATTAGTTGAAGAGGTTGTGAAAGAAGAAACAGCCAGTGAAAGCACACCTTCAGTTACAAAAATCGATTCTGCTGCGCCAACGGAACAAAGCAAGGAGTCTGTCTCAGAAGCAGAATAAATATTTCCAAGTGCCTTCTGTAACTAGTTCTGTGAGCTTTGTTCATGCCAGGTATTACTCTTCAGGTGGGCTTTTGAAAATGGCGTAACTTAAAATTTCACTTGAGCTCAAACTGCCTTGCTTCCACAATATGTCAAAGCTGTGTGTACTCCTAGATGTTGGAAATTAAGTGTGTGTTCTTTCAGTGAGCTAAAGCACTGCAGAATGTACAGTTGGTTGAAGTTTAACACAGTGACAGGTAGCTTTAATTTAGTTTTGTATATGTTTATCTTCCATACACTTAACCAAATGCATATGAAGATTTTGGTCAATGAACATAAACTGCAGTAATTGGCAACAACTTGTCTAGTGGAGTTTTGGTTTTGTGAACTTTTAAGATTTTTTTAAAAAACATTTACCCGTTAAAATGGATTGAGTGACTTTTAAATATCTAGATGTTTACAGACTAAAATGTCTTTAGGCATTCAACCTAACTAGTATGAAAGTGTCATTATAACTGTAACAGCTCAGTCATTGTCTTAAACTTTTTTGACAGAACGCAGTTAAACAAAACTAAGCTTTGAGGTAACTCCTTTTGCATTACGTGTGTTGCAGATGGGCCAAAGGCACATGGTATGCAAAATTAGTTTGTGTTTACATAAAGTATAGGAAGTCTCTGCACTTGATTGTACTTGAAGACTGAAAATTATTTATACCTGTATAATAATGACAATATATCAGTGAATTTTGTGCCTTTGTGTATTTTGTTAAAGGAAAATAAAAACTATCTAGGAGCAATATTTGCTTTGTGTTTTCGAGAACTCTTGGGGAAAGCTTCAAGTGTGCTGTATAGCAACTATAACACTTAATATATTGACAAGTGTCAGACGGGTAGCCGTCTTAGTCTGTAGCTTTGAGAACAACAAGAAGTCTTGTGGCACCTTAGAGACTAACAGATATTTTGGAGCATAAGCTTTCGTGGGCAAAGACACTACCATGCAAGGCGCAACATTTAGCCACAATGAGTGGAAATCCATCGACCTCATGAAAAAATTTGCACCGATACAGACGGACAGACATTTTCCTCTCCAAATTCAAACAGAATGGTGCTAATGTCTCCCCATTAGACTCTGACAAAGGCTCACATCCCCCTGTCTGATCTGACTTGTTTTTTCCTCATTTGATAAGTACTGTTGATACTGGGCCATTTCCACCTTGCTGAATAGACCTTGTCAGCTCTGGCCCTTCCTCTTACTGGGACCCCACTCTTTAAATACCCCTCTTAAACCACGCCCCCACTCATGCATCTGATGAAGCGGGTCTTTGCCCACAAAAGCTTATGCTCCAAAATATCTGTTAGTCTATAAGGTGCCACAAGCCTTCTTGTTGTACTTAATATATTGAGACTCTTAAAAATGTCAATTTTCTTTATAAAGAACATGCATTTTGGTTCTTATGTTCACTTTGTTGGTGGAATTGAGCTAACCTCAAAGCTTTTTGTAGTTATGTTAGTACATTCCACTGTTTTTATTTTTCAGCGCATTGAATTACTGAGTTGTTTCCATCTAGCTGATTACTGAAGAGCTGCTATTATCTTTAAAAAAAAAAAAAAAAAAAAGAAAGGACAAAAAGGAAAAAAACCTTTTGAAATACAGCTGAGTAGCTCTGCTGCTGCAGATGCTCTCCTTAGAGAGGTATGTAAAACAGAAATCTTGGTAGTTAGTGATCTTTAAAAGTTCCATGTACTACTTGCAGGAAGGACGTTGATTCATATTGTCCTAACTAATTTTGGTTCACATTGTCCTAGCCAATTTCTATATTGATTAATTGTATTTTACCTCCAAAAGTATCCTGGGTGTTTTAATGTAGTTGTTTTACCCCGCACCACCCCGTTCAGCTGATGTCACATTTCACCCATGAGACAGTGATATTTCATTGGTTTGTGTAGGCAGAATGTATGGGTATTTCATATTCTCTTCTATAGGAAGTCTTATTGCCATGTTTGGGACGGCCTACCTAAATCTGTCTCTGACATAAATGCAGTATGGGCCATCCCAAATAATTTCAAGTAAAACTTCTTTTGCACTATCATATGCTGTACATATGCCACATTATACACAAAAACTATTTTCAGGTTTTAATAGATTTATATTTTCATGAGATAATATTTTTTATTGAACCGACTTCTGTTTGTGGAAGGGGACTAGCTTTTGAGCTTGTCATGTCTGGGGAAGGTACCAATGTGTCCAAATGAAATTCAAGTTGGGACACACTGTTAGGCGTAAAGGGTTCACACATGATACAGGAGACAACTTAAAATGAAGCGGTCAGTTAAGGGTTAGCAGGCAGTAGTGCATGTTGGTGGTTCCCAACCTTTTCAGTAACAAGACACACTCCAGTGAGGCAAACAATTCCATGGCCCACCTCGTTTTTTCATCTGAGTTCATTGCTCATAAATGTCATATTTACTTACATTAACTGTGGTTATGGTCTTACCAGGGAGGTATGCAACATAGTAGTGCACACAACAAGCTAAATAAGGATCAAATGCATCAATCTTTCAAATCCACCCCAGAGTACACCATCTTTGACAGGTCAAAAAAAAGGCTGGCAAGCGAATGTGTGCTATGCCAGGGAAGTTGAATAATCAAGTGACTCAGTTGCTTGTAGAGGGAAGAGGAGGGGAAGGAGGCAGCTCCAGACAGTAGGAGATCCTCTGCAAAGATCCACAGTGAGGGGAAAATTGAAATTTCATGTCACGCTTGGACAATTCTCATGCCACACCAGTGTGCCATGGCACACTGGTTGAAAACCGCTCATGTATGTTACAAATTGTTCTAATGAGCCATACATCCAGTGTCTCTGTGAGATTTGTTTTCTTAGAGTCTTGCAGAGTTATGAAGAAGCATCGGGAACAGTCATCATGGTTTCACCAAGAGCAAGTCATGCTTGACTCACCTAATTGCCTTCTGTGATGAGATATGGGTTCTGTGAACCAGGGTGAAGCAATGGATGTGATATCCGTTGACTTTTTATCAAAGCTGTTCATATAGTCTCCCACAGTATTCTTGCCAGCAAGTTAAAGAAGTATGGCTTGGGTGAATGGCCCTCCGGGGTGGTGATCAACAGCTTTGTGTCTGGTTGGCAGCAGGTATCAGGCAAAGTGCCCTGGAGCTTGGTCCTGGGGCTGGCTTTGTTCAACATCTTCATTAGTGATCTGACATATTGGATGGATTGCACCCTCAGCAAGTTTGCAGATGACCCTAAGGTAAGGGGAGAGGTAGATTTCCTGGAGGGTACAGATAGGGTCCAGGGTGACTTAGAGAAATGTGAGTATTGGGCCAAAAGACATCTGTGAATTTCAACAAGGACATATGTAAATTCCTGCATTTTAGGATAGAAGAATCTCATGCATTGTTAAGGGCTGAGTACCAACTGGCCAAGTAGCAGTTCTACAGAAAAGGACTTGGGGGATTACAGTAGATGAGAAGCTGGACATGAGTCAACAGTGTGCCCTTATTGCCAAGAAGGCTAATGACATGTTGAAGTCTGTTAATAGGAGCATTGTCAGTAGATCGAGAGAAGTGATTATTCTCCTGTGTTTGGCAATGATGAGATCACATCTAGGCTGTGTCTACACTAGCCCCAAACTTCGAAATGGCCATGTAAATGGCCATTTCGAAGTTTACTAATGAAGCGCTGAAATACATATTCAGCGCCTCATTAGCATGCGGGCGGCCGCGGCACTTCGAAATTGATGCGGCTCGTCCCGATGGGGCTCCTTTTCGAAAGGACCCTGCCTACTTCAAAGTCCCCCTTTTCAAAAGATTGGAATAAGGGGACTCTGAAGTAGGCGGAGTCCTTTCAAGAAGGAGCCCCGTTGGGATGAGCCGTGCAGCGGCGAGCCGCATCAATTTCGAAGTGCCGCGGCCACCCGCATGCTAATGAGGCACTGAATATGTATTTCAGCGCTTCATTAGTAAACTTCAAAATGGCCATTTACGTGGCCATTTCGAAGTTTGGGGCTAGTGTAGACACGGCCCTAGAGTATTACATCCCGTGTTGAGCCACCCCCTCCCCACTACAGGAAGAATGTAAACAAATTGGAGAAAGTCCAGTGGAGAGCAATGAAAATGATTAAGAGGTGGGGGCACATTATTTTTGTGGAGAGGCTGAGAGGACTGGACTTGGGTTTGGAGAAGAGAAGAATTACGGGTGATTTTTGGTAGCAGCCTCCAACTACCTGAAGGGGGTTCTAAAGAGGATGGAGCTAGGCTATTCTCAGTGGTGGCAGATGAGAGAGCAAGAAGCATTGGTCTGAAGTTGCAGTGGTGGGGGTCTAGATGGATATTAAGAAAAACTGTTTTTATTATGAGTGTGGTGAAGCACTTGAATGTGTTGTTAAGAGGGCGGTGGAATCTCCATTATTAGAGGATTTTTAGGCTTGACAAAGCCCTGACTTTGTGGTCTTGATTTGAGTAGGGAGTTGACATCCTGAGGGCTCTTTCAGCCATAATCTTCTATGATTTTATGAGTTTAAATTTCTAGTCTCTCTTGAAGGTATTGTACAGGTTTCTTTTGAGGAGGCAGATGAAGATGTGGAGTTACCACTTTGTGAAAAGTGTTCATCCACTGGTGATACAATGTTTTTGACTGTGTGAATTGCTTTGAGAGCATGGTGATTGTGATTTGTGAGTGGCCTCACTCTTTCCTGTTTCACCCACATAGTTGGCACATTTGATGCACTGAATGAGTCACACCATGTTGTGATAGGCAAGAGTGGGACCCATGGGTCTTGAAAGGTGTGTTTTAGTGGAGAATAGTTAATCCTTGTAGCAGTGTTTGTGTCAAGGCTAGCAGATTTTGTGTATGTTGTGCTGGTAGGGTTAAGTTTCACTTTTTGAGTTGATATGTCTTGGTCAGTGGGGGGTTTGCTTCTGCTGTTGAACTTGGCTGGTTGGTGCATGGTTGTTTGAAGGCTAGAAGAGGAGAAGAGCAAAAGATTTCTTCCAGGAAATGGTCCTCATCAAGTATGGATTGTAATTATTTGATACTCTGTGGGTTTGGTTTGGGGTAGTAAGTAACAATGAAGGGTGTGCAGTTAGGGGGGATTTTTTTGTTTTTTGTTTTTCTATATTGAAGCAGGTTCACCTAGGATGTGTGGTGTGTAAGTCCTTGTTTAGTGAAGGTTATTTTTAGTAAGTCTAGCATGTATCTCAAACTTCTTCTTTGGAGAAAATTCTGTGGTATCACGGTTCCTGTCAGTAGATAAAATATTTTGCTATGTATAATGTTGGTACTGGATCTATGGTAGTAAGTGTGGTGATTCATAGTTTTCTTGTGTATAATTAGGAGAAAGGTTCCATTGCCGAAGTTGATCACGGTGTCCTGGAAGCTGATGCTAGAGTATGTGCATTCCAGAGAGAGGAATGGACGGGTGGTGTTGGTTGAAATTGTCATGGAAGCCTGAGGGATCTCAGGTCATCTGTCCAGAGGATTAAAATATCACTGAACTATATTGTTGGTTTCATTGTGCATTTTTCCACTTCATTTGAAGTGGTCTCCTAAAACATGGGAGAACGTCTTATGATTAATTATCTGTCACGCTGTATTTAGTTTGGACACTGTTACCTTCTCCAGACCTGAAGAAGAGATCTATGAAGCTTGAAAGGTTGTCCTGTCCACCAACAGAAGGTGGGCCAATAAAAGATATTTTGTCTATCTAGTTTCTCTCATATGTTGGAACTAATACAGCTACAATGCCACAAACACATATTTTTCATGTCAAATTGTCTGCTTCAGGAGGATAGATGAAATTGTCCCCAAGAGAGAATCTACTTTTCTTTTAAATATGATTTAGGGTTCGTATCTTGACAAATGACAGAAGCAGTTCCAATTTAAAACTGGTAATCTTCAGTTTTTAGTGATGAACAATTTTTTAACCTTCCTGATTAGAAGATATTGCACTTTAAACCTATCATTGACAGTGGATTGTGCTGAGGGGAAGCTCTATATTTGGGGGGAAGTAGCATCATTTCACTAGCACAGAATGTATGTCCACGCTGACATCCAAAATATGCTCCAAATAAAACACACTGGCCGCATCTACACTAGCAAGCCCTTTCTAAAGCGAAACCGAAAGGAGGGCTTCTTTTGAAAGAAACTGTAACGCATCCACACACACACAACGCTCCTTCAAAATTAATTTCGAAAGATTGCAGCGCAGCTTTTGAAATCGCTCTTACCTTCCCGTGTCAGGAGGAGCCCCTCCCTTCGAAACCCTCTTTCGAAAAAGGGCCAGTGTAGATGCTCCGCAGACCGCTCTTTCGAAAGCATGGTCCTCCATGGCACCAGCCAGCTGGCGGGCGGAGACGCTCATGCCAGCACATGCAGGAAGCTCAGAGCATGCTGGCTGCAGGCACTGCATGAGTCTGCAGCAGCACGGCCTCATAGCGAGGCCAGAGAGGCACCCCACTGGCCTCATGACAACCCCCTTTGGCCCCCAGGAGCTACCCTCCAACCCATCTGGGGGGTCCCTGGAGAGCAGCCGGGGCCAAAAAAAGGGCCCCCTCCTGGAACGAGGGGGGAGATCCAAGGACCTCTTTGGGCTGTGGGTGGGGAGGAGGTGCCTCCTCCACACCACTGGCTGGTAATGAGCACCACGGCCTTTCTCTGGCTGTTGGCAGGACCCAAGACCCAGGGCCACCACCTCCTGCTTGGCTGACCAAGTTTGGTCAAAAGTTAAAAGAACTGCACCAGGCATATGCCTGGGCCCGGGATGTGGCTGGACACTTGGAGGCAGTGCCCACCGGCTGCCCCCAGCACCAAGCCCTTGCCCAGCTGCTGGGGCCGAGGGACACCACCAAGACATAGTCACGGTGGCGCCAGAGATGAAGGCCCAGCTCGTTCTGAGTGAGCAGGTGGGATCCTCAGGCATGGACCACGGCCGAGAGTGGGACTTGTCCTCGGAGAGGGAGGAGGCCCTGGTAATTGAAAAACCTCTGGCTCCTCCAGCAGGGACCCCTCTGCCCGCGCCACCCCTGAAGTCCTTGAGGAACCATCAGGTACATGACTGGGGAATCGGACACCCCAGGCAGGGGGTGTGGGGCCACCCGTCACTGCTGGCAGCGGGCTGGCCACTCGGCCACCAGCCCTGTGCCAACACATTCTGGCCAGCCGAGGCCCATGAGTCACAGAGCGGCCTGTGCATAGGACTCAGCACCCTACGCTGTGGACAGTACCACAACCCACAAGCCTGGGGAAGGGGCCCAGGAGAAGAGTGGATTCCTGCCAGGTATGCGGCCCACCAGCGCAGGGACCCCCAAGTGCCCAGGATCCCCCAAGGCCCACCGGCTGCTGGGGGGGGGGGGGGCTGGCCATGGGGAGTGGGTGGCACCGCCCCTGTGGCCAGAGCGAGGGGCTGACAGGTCACCCCCTCCCCTCTTGTCTCCACAGCACCACTCTCCGAGGGCCAGGATGCCACGTCTCCCGAGAGCTGAGGGGGCTGGGCCATCAGCCTACCCATTGTCCATGTAGCCCTGTGCCTGGAGGCCACACCGCCCCCACTGCCATGTTGATGAGGAGGAGGCTGCCTACCAGATGGCAGTGATATGGGAGCAGACAGCGGTGGCTCAACCTCGAGGAGGGTGGACACGGGGAGGCCACAAGCAGCCTGGGACGATGTCACCAGGGCCTTATGTGCCCTCACCTGGGCTGCCACCTGCCACGTCCCCTGCTGACTCCCCTACTACCTCCCCTGGCACCTCCTGTACTATCTGCTGTGCCACCTCCCCCACTGCCCCACCTGCCAGCACCCTTGCCACCCCCAACTTCGCCACCTTCCTCCCACCTGACGTCCCACCAGCTGTACTGCTGGAGCTGGCGCAGCTGCTCCTGGGCAGGGTGGGCCATGCTGCATCAACCCCCACCCTCACCCTCACCCCCACCCCACCTGCCTACGGCACCCAGGCTGTGATTGTTGCTCCCCCAGCATGCCCCTACCTCCCCAAGGCCCCAGCCCTGTGACAGCCCCACCGGGGCTCTCAGACCAGGGGTGGTAGGGTCCCCTGTGGTCACTATGGGTCATGGCCCACCACCCCCATGGAAGACTAAGGCCCATTCCCCTTCTGGTTCTACTGTCCCCACCCACACCACCCTGTACATAGTTCTCCCCATTCACCCCTGTGTATAGCTTTGCCCCCTGTTTGTATCATTGGCTCCTCTCTGTTTTCTTTAAGTTTTAACATATTTATTTGCAAACACCCCTGTGCCCCAGGCAATAGATGGGGGAAGTAGGATGTGTGTATGTGGGGGACTTTGGTGTGGGGTGCGCGTTTTGGGGGCAGTGGTCAGGCATGTATGGGGGTCTGTGCTGGGGGAGAGTCATTGAGGCCCCTTTCCGAAGGCCGTCCTGAGGGCGTCCCTCACCTGCACCCCGTCCCAGTTTCACAGATGGTACAAGGCGTAGGGGGGCTGCTTGTGTTGGGGCGCTGCCTCTGTGGTCCAGCCCAGGATGTAGTGCTCCTGCTTGCACTCCACAATATTATGGAGAGTACAGCATGTGGCCACAACCAGGGGCACGTTCCTCAGGCTGACCTCCAGCCTTGTGAGGAGGCACTGGAAGCGCCCCTTGAGCCAGCTGAAGGCCCGCTCCACCCTGCCTGGGCCTTACTGAGGTGCTCATTGAAGCGCTCCCAGATGGAGTCAGTCTGTCTCATGCAGGGACGCACGAGCCATGGGTGGAGTGGGTAAGCGGCATCGGCCACTATGCATGGGGGCATGGTGGTGTTCCCGACAGGGAGGTCCTGTGGAGGCACATAGGTCCCCTCCTGCAGACTGCAGCCCAGCCAGGAGTTCTGGAAGATCTAGGCATCGTGGGCCTGCCTGCACCACCCCACGCAAATGTCCAGGAAGCAGCCCTGGGCATCCACCAGGTCCCAGAGGACTACGGAGTCGTACCCCTTTCTATTAATGTATTGGCCTGTGCTGTGATCCGGGGCCCGGATGGGGATATGAGTCCCACCTAGGGCCCGGAAGCAGCTGGAGAAGCCCAGGCTGGAGAAACCCTCCATGGCGGTGGCAAGGTTAGCGAGATGACGATGACGGCACTGATTGCTCAGACGACCTGCATGGGATGGAGGGCATGCACACCATGAGTGAGTGTTGGCGTGCCCTGTCCCCTTCCCGGTCTCTTCCCAGTCCTCTTCCTAGCTCCTCCCAGTCCTGTTCCCACTCTCCGATGGTTGTCCTTTCCCAGGAGCACCCTGCCTGGGAGGGGTGTGTGACCCTGGCATCAAGTACCTTGAGAAGGACGACCCCGACAGTGGCCTTGCCCACCCCAAACTGATGGCCAAACAAGCAGTGGCTGTCCAGGGTGGCCAGCTCCAGATGGCAATAGCCACACATTTCTCCAGGGGAGCATGAGCCTCTTCCACGTGTCCTGATGGTGAAGGATGGGGGACAGCCAGTGGCACAGCTCAAGGAAGGTCTTCCTCATGCAGAGGTTCTGGAGCCACCGCTCACCATCCCACTCCCACATGACCAGCCGGTCCCACCACTCAGCACTGGTGAGGTGGTGCCACGCATGCCGGATGGCTTGAGGGAGGGGGCACGGGCAGTGCCCCATGGTGAGGGCCTGCAGGACAGGGACGGGGGCAGGTGGGAGGAGAGCTGTAGCAATTATTATGGCCAGCAGCCTGACCACATCACCAGTGGCGTCCCTGTTGGGGAGCTGGATGGCATCCATGGGTGGCCGTGGGATCCAGCAGTATCTCCAGGCACGGGGTCTGTGTTGCTGACCATGCCAAACTGGCCCTCAGTGTGTGCAGGCTGGGGCTGTTTGGGTGGGGCCCTTTAAAGGAGCGGCTGGCTGCAGGGCCTAGAAAAACTCATCCGCCATGCGACCTTATCTGTGGCATTTCCTGGCTTGTTCTTTCGAAAGGGCTCCCAGGGCTGTGTAGACGCTCCCTTTCAAAAGAACGGATTGGTGGATTGCTCTGCTTTTGGGTGCGTCCACGCTCATTCGAAGACTGGTCTTTCGAAAGATGCATTCCGGAAGATCACCTTTCAAAAGGCCACTGTCTCTGTCTTTATGAATGAGGGGAAGGAGTGGGGCTGGGAAAAATACAGGTTACAAACTAAGTGCGAAGAGGAGCACACATACAGCTTATGTTCAACAGACACAATTTCCCATCCTAATAAGCAACTGAATTTTTGTAAAGTGTTATGGGAACCATTTGGCTGAAAATGATGTAAAAATGCAAGAATGTTATCTTGGCAGAAGTACATACCTCTGTACCTGCGGCATTACTTTGTATTTCAGTGGTTTGTATATGCAAAGCTTTTCAGAAAGGAAGCTCAAGGTATTTTATAACAAATTACCTAACCCAATTTAGACCATACATTTTCTCTAGACTCCTTTAGCGCTGTTATGGGTAAGATTTGTTGCGCTTCAGTTATAGACCTTGTGGATGGTATGGCCGACAGGTCAATGTTGTTAGTGTTTCTGAAGTTAAAATGTCATGAGTTTAGGACCCTACATGCAGATTATCTGGGTCCTTTGAGAATTGTCTCTTGCAATTGCCTGTTCTCATGGAGCACTTACTTCGTGTCCTACAACCATTAAAAAAATAGTAATTGTAAGGGCTGCATGCCCAAGCTATCCATGGAACTGAAGTCTGGAGGTAAAGTTATAAAAGGAAAATGGATTTTAAATTTTTTATCAAAACTAATATTAGCAAGGGTAATGTCAATTTTTAATGAAGGCTTTGGGGGTTTCCTTGTAAAAACAAGCTTGAACATCTTTGATATTTGGCTGAAAATATGGCTTTTGGCTGTTCTGAAATTTTTCTTACAGTTTTCATACCAAAAAATAGTTAATCCATTATCCTAATTGCTCTATTGTTCCAGTGGAATTTCAGGTTTCCAAAACACACAGCCATCTTTGTTTTAATATGGATTTACTCTGTGTCCCCTTCATTTTGTAATTTTAAATATTTTACTTTATAAAAATGCAATTTCAGTTGCTGGCATCATGGATTTATTTCTGATCACTATCAAATGGGAATTCTGAAAGAAAATTGGAAATGTTCAGTGTGTTGTCAAATTTAAAATAATTTACAGGTTACTTTGTTTCTTCAGGGATAAGAGGGGTCCGGTGGGTATATCTATGCTGCATTTAAACACCTGCAGCTGACTGTTAGTCGGTGGCCGGGTAATGTGCGGTGAGGTACCAACTATGCACTTGTTACCATCCGAGTCTTTAACTGCTAGAGTGCTGGGCTCCTAGCACTCTCACCTATGGCCAGGCTGTGGTAACCAAATGGTTAAAGTTCTTTTGATTGTGCTGGCTCTGTTGCAGTGACAAAGAGTAACAGCAGTTAGGCTTAGATCTTAACTAGTTACAAGTTGATTAAGCTACAGTTATAAGTGTGTGGTTACAAAAGGCTATTGTTTACTTCTTATGTGCTAGCAGAGTACAGGCATTAGCAGGTTACGTTACAATTCAATACAACGACATCTTAATGCAATGACATCTATCTATAGAGCTCTAATTCTTTAACTGTGTGCACCAAAAGGGGACCTTAATGTGGGTACATCTTACCCTCCTTGCATCTCTCGATACCAGCATAGCCAAGCCAGGATCGGTCACTCAATTCCGCGGAAAGACGAGTACGAGGTTGGGTGTCCCCAGTTGCAGACCTTGGGAGGCAATCACCTGACCCGACCAGCAGATGGTTGGTGGGAATGCACTCAGAGTCAGTGTGCTGCTAGGCCCATCTTTATACCCCTTGGGTCATGTATTCTCTTTCTTATCTATGGTGTCAGATCGTATTGCTCTGTCTTTTATGATGCCAGTTTTCACAAGGGCAATTCTTACTTAATTTGCACTTGTAAGACAGGAGATAAAGAATTTGGGAGTACAGTACATTCTTTTACAAGGGCGGAGATTTCTCTTCTGGGGTAACTGTGTGGGTGCATCACTCCATTAATGCCAGCCAAGGGCAGTTCTCTGAAGCCCTTCGTTAATGGTTAACCTGCTAGCCCTCTATCTGTGTTTTCTCTTTCTCAGGGTCATGATGAGCCAGCACATCTGGGCCCCTTTAGGAAGGCATCAAAGACTGTGCTGTTTAACTGCTGTTCAGTGCCTTGAGGCATCTTAGAGGGGAGGCAAAAGCTGGTCTGTAGTGGGGAGATTTTGTCTGGCTACACTGACTTGGGCTGCAAGACTATAAAGTCATAAGGAGCTCAGGTTCGTGGGCTCCTCTCCCCACTGGGGTTCAGGCTGAGCTAAAATGTCTTCATTGCAGTTATATGGCCTGCGTCAGCTGTCACGTGTCAGTTGCATATGTTTAATTGCAGTGTAGGCCAATGTTCCTTATAATCTTTTGCATCCATGAGCTGAATAAATTTTATGTGCACTCAGGTATGTGCAGTTGTGCACCACTGGGAGAAAAGCAAAGCCGCACTGGGGGTGCTTTGCTAATCAGCTGGGCAGCATTTGAATCTCTCCTGAGTGGCCATGCAAGCACACGGTTTACAGAGAACACTGGTGTAGACATATACTGTGTCTCTTTAGCACTGTGCCCTATCCCTGTCCCAGGGGCATCACCTCTGAGATAACTTGCCCATTGACTACTCCAAACTGTCAACAAAAGTGCTGGGGAAGTGTCTCCTTGTGAAGTGTCCTGCAATGTTGTGTGTTAGCTGTATATACCATTATCAGCTTGCCATGGAAATGATTGATGCCACATATTAAATATAACACCATTGTAGGTTCAAGCTGGGATTGTAGGCAAATCCTTATTTAAATATGTAATTTTGAGAAGGGATAACTGGACTCAGAGTGAATGAAGTAGCTTAAAAAGATAAATGCTTTCTCTGTGTGAAAGCTTTTTATAAATCTCCTTGAGCAGGACGAGTTGCCAGAGTTGTTCCCAGGAGCTAAATTCTCAACTTCTAGGAGAATGTACTCAGAATGTCCTGATGCTATTTCAATAGAAAACAGTTTGTCTAATTCTGAGCTTCCTTATTTTGTGGGTTTAAAACAGACCTTTAGTGAATGAGGGTAGAGGAATAATTAATCTTTGTGAACTAATTCTCAAGGGAAGTGCTAGTAGTAGTGGTAGTAAAGGTTCTAAGCTCTTCAGCAGGTTTTAGATGCTTTTGCTGCCAAAATGCTTGAACCCTGATAAAATTGTAGTACTCAGAGGCAACGAGACCTCATGTGGGGTGAGTAAAGTCTCGGCTCTACATCCTTAGCTGAGAGCCAGCTGGCCTTTAGCTCGTGGTAGAGTGCAGGGCTTTAGACCCTATACTTGCAGGTTCTATTCCTGGGGCAAGCAACCTGGGTCTGTTGGCGTTACAAGAGCATGAAGGGATAAACCAACTCTTTTGTGGGTGGCGAGGGAGGGCATCGGTACTTGTCTTCTGTTCAGAATAATTGGACTGAGTCCACAAAGGAATTTTCACATAAGTGAGTTAGATCTAGAGTAGCAAACTTTGTGGCCGTGTCGTATTCATGGCTGAAGAAAGAGGGGGACTCAAAAAAAAAAATAGCTGGAGCACAATAAATATTAACTATCAAGCATCTTTGAGCAGTGTGTAGGTTTTTTTAAAAAGTACAGCAACTGCAAAATACTGAAATGGAAGCTGCCACTTTTGGTTATATATACCCTGTAAGAAAAAGTGTACCAGAGTAGCTAAACTGTGTAAAACAACTTAGGTTAAAATAATAAAGACACAACAACTCAGGCGAGCAGCTTGTGTGAAGAGCTTGTAAGGGAGCCTGGGATTGAACTTGATCTGCTAATTAGGGCTAAGAAAACACATTTTTGTTTTTGAATGCAGCCATAACCTTTGAATTCCCTCTTCTTTCTCCTCCTATTTCTGCTCTCTTTGTTTCCCGTAGTGTTCACAATGTGCTACAGTACTGCACGAACTCAGAGGGCAAAGTCCCTGTCCTGAAGAGCTTAACTCAAAAGAGGAGAGATTTGGAGGGTAGGGAAGAGCATACACGATAGAAGCAGGTGCTGCTAGCATTACGACTCTGCCCTTTGAACTTCTCTCCCCTACCTCAATTCCCCAGTGGCCTATAACAGCGTGAGGGGAAGATTTACAAAAGCACCTATGTAAAATTAGTACTATGAGAAAGGACTGTTACAAGGTGGAGCACAATGGCCTTGTGAAATCTTTAATATAGAGTGAAGTTATGGATGTATGGAGAAGGATGTTGGGAAGTGGGAAACCCCATAGGATTATTAAAGCTCTAGGTTCTGAAGATTTTAATTCTTTTGGGGGCAAAGAAAATTCTCAAAAGTGAACCAATGTCAGGCTGCCTGGTGTGCTGTGGAGAGCCTGTGAGAAAGGTGGAAGCTCCTCACTATGGTAGTGGTTTGTGCATATCACAAAGGCCCTGAAGCAGTTAATGTAAATATATGGAGATACACATCTCATAGAGCTGGAAGGGACCTTAGGAGGCCATTGCGTCCAGTCTCCTGTCTTCTTGGCAGGACCAAGCACTGTCCCTTTCGCCCCTCTCCCCACTTTCTTCTTTTTTTTGGCCCACAGTCCCTAAGTGGCCCTCTCACTGATTGCGCTCATAACCCCAGGTTTAGCAGGTTAATGCTTAAACCAATGAGCTATCCCTCCGCCCTTGTGGATGTGAAGGGTCAGGTAGGGAGAGCCAGACCTAACTAAATAGGAAGCCTCACTGGGAATGAGGCTGGATTATGAAGCTAGGAGGTTTGTAGCAGAAGGGAACCACAGGGACAGAGTCTCCAGCTACTTTATGGGAGCAGTCAGAAGGGGAGGAGAAGACCCAAGAGGGCAAATAAACCATGGGAGTCTAGCCTTGGAAGAAAGGTCGCCCCAGACGAATTGTGTTAAAAGAAAACCTCGGAAGGTGAGGTAAGTAGTCCAGACAAACAGCAATAAGATGGTGCAGCTTGGTTTCTTGTTAGAGGGTCCACGCAGTGGATTTCAGTCCCCCCAAAATGCTTTTGATACAAAACCATAGTTTTTATCATCTTCATTTCTATCTAATGCTGCAGCACCTGTAATTTGGGATCTAACTGACTCCTGTATCTTTTGGGTGATGGTTTTGCTATATTAAAAATACAATTGCTAATATAGACGAAACCAGCGCTAATTGGTTGTTCTCATCATAGCTTGAGAAGACGCTAAGAAAGAAGACAATGGCTTGACTGTCTTGTTTTACTTAATTTTTTTTGTGTTTGGGACATTGCTGGTGGTTCTTATCTATGTATTTATGGTCTAACTGGTAACCCGATTTGGGGTCAGGAAGGAATTTCCCCTAGGTCAGATTGGCAGAGACCTGCAAAGAATTAGGCACTGGTTACTTTCTGTTTTAAACTAATGTAATTGGTGGAGTCTTTTTAACTTGGTCTTTAAATCATGATTTGAGGACTCCAGTAATTAATCAGAGGTTACTGATCTATTTCAAACTCGATAGGTAAGATTCTGTCATTTGCAGCGTCCAAGAGATCAAACTAGATCAGTGGTTCCCAAACTTTTCAGCATCATGCCCCCTTTTGAGTTTTGAGAAACCCTCATGCCCCCCCCCCTCTTTTTTACCATCATCCAACCCCCTTTTAACAAAAAATTCAACTAGTAATTTCAATAAACACAACTTGATATAAAGATATTATTTAAAATTAAAAATTAGGACAAATAGTATTTTTGGCCCCTTGCGGGTGCCTGGTGCAACCCCAGCTGCCCGAGCTGCCCATGCCAGCCGCCCGCCCACGTGAGACCTGCGCTGCCAGTTGCCTTCCCATCTGCCAGCCGCCTGAACCCTGCACTGCTGGGACCAGCCGCCTGTGCACCAGCTACCTGCCCCAGCTGTGGGCCAGCTGCCTGCCCAAACTGCATGCTGCCAGGGCCAGCTGCCTGTTTGCCATCCTGAGCCACCCAAGCCCCATGCTGCTGGGGCCAGCTGCCCACCTGCCAGCCCCAGCTGCCCGAGCCCCATGATGCTGGGGCCAGCTGCCCACCCACCAGCTCCACCCCTGCTGCTGGGGTCAGCTGCCCTTACTGCTGGGGTCAGCTGCCCAACTGCCAGCCTGATGCACCTGAGCCCCTGGGTGCTGGGGTCAGCCACCCAAGCCCTGCACTATGGGGGCCAGCCACCAGCCCAAGCCTCCTGAGCCCTGCGATGCTGGGGCCAGCCGCCCAAGCCCTGCCAGTCCCACAAGCTGGCCAGCCACCTGCGCTCCACAACCCCGGCGAGCGGCCCGCCTGAACCTCTACCCTCCCCCAAAGCCAGGCACCACCAGCCACCTGCTCTTAATCCATCCCCATTCCCCTCATCTGAGCCAGGCACCCTTGCCCCCCACCTATCCCCATTCTCCTCCTTTCCTCCAACTTACACTCACCTTTGCAGGAGGTAGCTAGCTCCACGTGGGTCTTCACCAGCTGTCTGCTTTTTAGAGAGGCTCCACTGGATAATCCATGTAATATGTCAGAAGCTGAGAGCCAGAAGCAAAGGCCAGCTCTTTCTTCAGGTGGGGTATATGATGGGGGGATTGGATCGCCTCAAGCCCTGTGGAATTTCTTCATGCTCCCCTCTGCCCAGGGTGGCACGCCCCCCAGTTTGGGAAACCATGAACTAGATGGTCATGATGGCTTCTTCTAGCCTTAAAATCTGACTCTAAGAAATAGTGGTTTGCCTATCATGTTTCACTTAAATTTTTGTAAGTGTTTGGGGTCTAAGAGAGGTCCAGAGTCCTCAGAAGTGTCGTACTTTTATTTTCCCTGTTGAGTAACATTGATGGGTCCAGCTGATCCCATTACCCGTTTAGTGAGTTTATTTGCTGCACAAAAGCCACTGCAGGTAGGATGATAAAACCAGTGTGGAAGGACTGAATACCTCCTCAATAAGAATACTTTTAATGTATGATGATGCATGGAAGTTTGTCATGAAAAGTTCTCATTTGGGGAGTATTTTTGTGCATATTGGGATCAGCCCCCAAAATATTAGGGCAGTTTTTCTTTTCTTTTTTTTTTTTTTTTTTTTTTTTTTTAAAATAATGAAGTTTCTCAAGACATATGATAAAATCCTGATTTGGCAACATTGCAAAACTTAAATCACTTCATTGTGCTTCTCTGGGTCTAGAATAACATTTTATAATCAGTCTTGCCATCCACTAAAAACGAAACATTATTTCTACTCCCTACATGCTTTTTCCTCAGCATACAGAACATACCAAAATAGCGAAGATTCTGCAGGGTTGCAAAAAAAATTAATAGAAGCTAATGCAGCTCTCATTCACATAGTATACTAATATTGACCTACAATTCCCATCACATGCATTTTTCTTTCTCTTTCCCCTCTCCTTCCCCCCCCCCCACCCCCAAGGTGTACTGAGTGTGGCATTTGAAATGAGCAAATTTCTAGTATCTGGCTAGATAGTTCTTCGAGTACTTGCTCATGTGCATTCAACATAAGCATGTATATTCATGACATGCACCAGCGCTGGAAGATTTTCCCTTAGCAGTACCTATAGCGGGAGCCAGATCAGGCACCCCCTTGAGTGGCCCGTACAAGCTGAGCTATGTAAGTCATGTACGGCCCTTCTTCCCCCCTCAAACTCCCGCCTCAGGTCCTTTTTGACACCTGTGCTGGGAACTTGCTCACCTCAGAATTAGCTGTTGCTCTCTTTTCCAGACTATTGGACTCTGATTTCCCCTGTAAATAGATCTCATTGTTAGTTTAGCATTTACATGTTAGATAATGTAGGTCCAATAGATATTTAGACTCAGGTTGGAGCATGCCCTGGTTCTTAGGCTTCAAGCTGTGTTGTGGCTGCAATCTGCTTATGCCAGCTAGTGACCGCCATTGCGACTGTTTGCAGTGCTTAGGAGAGGCGCACATTAGTGGAGCCACACTTGCAAATATTTTAAGCCTTGTGCCCAAAAGGAAAGGACATTTGTCTCAAAGCTCTCTGAATGGAATCCTACTTAGCTTCACTGTGTGATCAGTCAGACTCTGCAGGGAGCTCCAGTGCGTCAGTCTGCAGCATTCCACCAGTGCCACTAGCCTCTCAGCACCGTTCTCTGAAGGGCATTTCTCCCGGATGAGCTCCCCATGCCAGTGTTGCTCAACAGGTTTCACTTCCCTGCAGTGTGTCCATGAAGAGCACATTGGTCGCTGGCACCTCTCTTTGGTCGATTGGTACTGTTTCTGCATCTGCTTTCAAGCCAAGCCCTCTGTGACTTGGCCAGCCACCAACACCCACACTGCTGGTCTCCCAGCAGTCAGCGTTCTCCAGAGAACTATTCATGCCAATCCTTCACGTCCTCAATGCCCTCCTGCACCAGATGACTTGAAGGCTGCCACTCGTAAGGTGGAACAGGAGTTAGAGGCACAGCCTCCTGCCTCCCCATGTCCCAAAGAAGTCCTCCCAGTGCAGGCCTCCCCCACCCACTCACCTGATGAAGCCATCGTGGGGGCTCCTCAATGCAAGTTCCCCAGGATAACACAGAGGCTCACCAGGAGTTCTGTATGAGGGTGGCCACCAACCTCCAGGTCGAGGAACCCAAAGATAACTTTTTGGGGGTGCTTATCAGGACGTCCCGGCCAGGTGGCCTTAAGCCTCTACAACGGGATGGCTGAAATAGCCAATATCCTGTGGCAAACCCCATCCTCTGTTCCCCGACTCCACATCTTCAAGTGGGTGGAGCCACATATCTCTACTCCCACCCTGTCCCAAATTCCCTGGTGGTGGACGCTATCAATCACTGTGAAAGACAGGGTTAGCCTGTGGCAAATCCCAAAAAATATAGACGTGAAAAGACTGGACTTATTTGGGTATAAACTTTATTCGTCCTCCAGCTTTCAGCTCCAGATAACAAATCAGCAGGCCCTCATAGGTTCCCAATGTTGTGAACATGTGACAGACTACATAACAAGGTTCAAGCCTTCTCCCAGAGAACTCAAAGAAAGAGTTTCAGGCCCTTGTGGAGGAAGATGGTACGGCAGTTCTGGCGGTGCTCCAGGCCACTTCAGATGTTGAAGGTGCTGCAGCCTGTAATGAGGCACTGGCAACATCAATGCAGAGGGCATCCTGATTGCTGTTGCCCAGTCTCTCCACTGAGGCACAACATTGGATACAGGATCTCTTCTTTGATGGTGTGGCCCTGTTTGCAGAGTAGACAAACGCTAAGCTGCACAGCTTGAAAGAGTCCTGCACCAACCTCTGCAGTCTTGGGTTACGTGACCTGGGATCCATATGTAAAAAGTTTAAACCACAGACTCCCCTTGCCTGGCCTTTCCAATCCTGTCAGCCCACAGCATTTCAAATAAAATTACCCCTTTTACATGGAGTCTACTTAACTTAATCCTGCACACAGTGTCCAGTGTCCCTTTGAACTCAAACCTCTTCCCTGTTGAAAATGGAGCCCATAGCCCTCCTCCTAGGGTTTGAGAAGTTCTTCTCCCTGATCCTCTTGATTTGCCTTTCATCAGTTCCTCTCAGGCTGGAAAACAGCCTGCTACAAATAGAACCCAGGCTATGCTTATGCTAGACATAGAAGTCAACCGCTGATACGCAGTTTTACCTATGCTGATTGCATAGGTAAAATCGACTCAACAGCCGTCGACTTCAATGTCTGTCTACACAGAAGAAGGTTAATGGGAGTGTTTCTCCTGTTAACTTTTCTTAATCCTTGTCGCTCCCAAGGAGTTCCAGGGTCGACTTTGCCCTCAGAAAGTATCGTTTCATGCACGTGCAAAACAAAACTACAGAAGATCAGCGCTGGGCTGGTTGATCTTTCGTGGTAGTGTGGCTTTAGGCTCATTTGTGTCCCTCCCCCAGAGGGAGCTCAGCCTTCTAGCTCTGCCTTCCAGGGTTTGCTGTCAGGGTCTTCCCGCCTGGAGTCTTTCTCAGTTTCTGCAGTTTCCTAAGATTCCTTCTTCCATACCTTCTTCTTTCATGGTTCAGCAGACTCACCTCCTAATTCTATGGCCACCATTCGCTGGATTTCATAGATTTCCTAGTATTCTTAAAGAATTACAGAATAGCCATTTTCCTTGTATTTTGGATAGGTGTGTTACAAAATAAATTTTTGTTACTTTCCCTATGAAACTCTCCTTTCATTGGTATCGTCTTCATAATTCCATAAGAGATGACCTATCATTTCCTGGATGTTACATGTTTCTTGTAGTCCAGCCTTATGTTTGTTTATTGGAAATAGAGTGCTACTTAATCCACAGAACCCTGTTAAAATTCTGAATATAGCCCATTCTGTTTTTTCCTCTCAGGGCTTTGAATAACATCAATAATTTTCAGCTATTGAGCATACTTTGTGGAATTTTTTTCCCCTTCATTTCTTGTGCCCACAGTTTTTGCCACTCCTTCCACAGCTCATTTTTATAGTGTTTAAATTCCAGTTTGCTTAAAGGGAGTTCTAGGTTATTCATGCTTAATAGGATTTTTTTACCTGTCTGCCAGTTTGCTGCCAGTTATCTCTGCATACAACAAGATTCAGGTTTTTTATTGTTATCATATCCAATTGTGCCAATTTTGTTATCGGTAATATTTCATTAATTATATTGTTTCTGAAGTCAGACTTGCCAGTGTATAGTGCCTGCAGCCCTGATAAGTAATTGGCTGCCGTGGCTATCCTGTTTGACTCCTTATCTAAAATCCAAATTTGTGCCACAGATATCCCCATGAGCTTTCTTGAGTCCGAATGTAGGCACACAGAAAGCTGCTCAATACAGGAAGGAATGGGGAAAGTGGGTGCTATCATTACCTACAGTTCAGTATGTACACTTCCAGTGTTCATCTGACAATAATGTCCAACATACTACAGCTGTATTGATTTTCTATATCATGTCTATCATTCTTCTCCTTTTGTTTATTATAGGATCCCTCGTCCCTTCAGAGATGGCATGGTAATGAGGCAATTTAAAGTAGGCTAGATCGGAGTAAGGGAATGTCGAAGTGGGGTGCTTATTTCAAAGCTGCCCCCATCTACACAGTAAATCTGTAATTTGAAGTCTGCACTTTGAAATTTGCGTGGCTGCCATTATGCTAATGAGGTGCTGAATAGGCCTGTTATCACCTGCTTCGAATTGACTCATTACCATGGCATCTCCGATGGGAGGCGGCATGTGTAGAAGCAGCCTTTGTCATAATGTCACAGTGCAATGGGAATCTAGATTGGTGAGACAGGAGGCTCAGCATTATCTCAGATGATGAATCAGCTCAGCTTTGGGAGGGCTCAGCTATAGGGACTTGATAGCCTCCAGGAACACAAACCCCAACGGGGAACAAAATCCAAAATAAGTCCCCTCTTACTATGTATAAAAGTTTACACTGAGAAAGCTCCTAATTGTCTCTCTCTTTATCAATGAAAGATATGTGTACAGCTGTTGCCCTCCGCCCCCCATAACAATTATTTACACTGGGTTTGGTAATACAGTACAAATGTTTTTATTACATATAAAAAGTAGGAGTGAAGCAATTGCAGGTGAAAACAGACAGATCAGAGTCACTAAGCCAAAATAAACAAAACATGCCAGCTAATTGGAATACACTAAGAAACTTGTTACATGCAAATTCTTACCCTAACAGTAGCAGACAGATAGCCATGTTAGTCTATAGTCTATCAAAATAAAAAGGCAGTCCAGTAGCACTTTAAAGACTAGCAAAATAATTTATTAGTTTGTGAGCTTTCATGGGACAGATTCACTTCTTCAGACCACAGCCATATGAGAACAGCTTTTCTGGTATGGCTATGGTCTGAAGAAGGGGTCTATCCCGTGAAAGCTCACCACCTAATAAATTATTTTGTTAGTCTTTAAGGTGCTACTGGAGTGCCTTTTTGTTACCCTAACAGTGGTTGTAATCACCTTTTCTTCTTCGAGTAGTGTCCCCATGGGTGCTTCACTCTGGGTGTCAGCGTGTCCTTGTGCCAGTGCTCAGAGATTCTTCCGTAGCCATGGTTTCCTGTCCTGGGCATGCATAGACGTGCCTTCTCGTGCTCTCCGGCATGCACGTGGTGTGGGCTCCTCAGTTCCTTCTCTGCCGACCTCAGCTGCAGATGGAGTCTCTCTCTAGTCTCTGTGAAAGAGCTCAAAAAGTTGTTTGTTAGTCCTTAGCCATTCCCTTGTTCTATGTTGTCTTAAAAAAAAATTGTAGTTAGTTGACTTGGTGTGCTGCATCGCCACCATGCTGGGCTCCCTGGGATTCAAGCAGTGCACCGCATGCAAGGATGCTATGCCCTTGTTGGACAGCCATGCATCCTGCATAAAATGCCTTGGAGAAGGCCACCAGACTCTCTCTTTCATCCATTGTTCCAGCCTGATGGTGAGAGCCCCTGAAGATCAGGCCAACAGGCTGAAGACCTTTCTGTACAAAAAGACCTTTCAGCCACCAGCTCCAGATAAGCCAGCGGTGAAGGCTGCGGCCAAGGGTGAGCATCCCCTGGTCTCCAAAGGGTCTCCCATTGTTATACTGGGTCCTTCTTCTGCCTATTCCTGGCCTCCGGCGCCACCTCTATGGGCCAAGCCAGACGCGCAAACATGTGACTTCGAGTTCATCAGCACTGACAGCACTGGTGATGTTCACAGCACTGGCAAACCTACTGTTGTCTAAAACATGGCAGACCACTGCAGCATCTGTGCCTCCTGCCATACCCATCAGGAAACTGCACTGCTCGCCCTCACAGCAACAAGGTGCTTCGTGTACAACCGGGGTGGATACCCCTCCCCCTCTCTCAGGCACCAGGGGACACAGCATGGCACTGCCACAAGCATGGCACATCATCCATGCCCTACATACTGCAGCAATCGGCACCAAGAGATCTGGCACCAGCACCAACTGGACAGCAGATTGAGCTGGCACCATCCACCTCCAGGTTCGCTGGCACCATCCATAACCAAGGTTGCTGACGTCATTGTGCCTTTTCCACTGTTCGGCAGCATCATCAGTTTCTGATGCCAGACCTCCAGCTGTGTGTGCCAGATCTGATGGTGCCAGCATATTGTCTTAACGCTCCAGCCCTGTACATCCTTGTCAGGGTGTCCCACTGGTATTGGTCACCACGCAATACTGTCTGCTTCCTCCACCGTGGTTTGCCCACCACTGCTCCCAACTGAACAACAGTGGCCCTGTGGCATGAGCTGTTGCGGTACCACTGCACACAATCAACACCATCTTCTGTGTGGGAACTGCACCCACCTTCACCATGCACAGTTTACTCCATCGGTGCATCCCGGCACAGAGGGGGTCTTTCTCCCATGGGGAAGGAGCCTCTCCCCTGCACCTGTATTCCTCATTGCCGGACAATGCGGTGCTCACCTTGTCACCTCCCTCGACTGACAGTGCCCAGTCATTCTGGGATCTTTTCTGCCTGGTTGCACAATCCGTAGATAAGGACGCTCAGGAAGTCCCAGTTAAGCAGTACCAGCTCCTCTGCACAGTGCAGCCTTGGTCTTTTTCCAGGGGGGTGCTGCCTGTGGATGAGGCCATCATGGACCTAGAGACAGTACTGTGGCAAACCCCAGCTTCCATCGACCCCACTAGCAAATGGGCCACAAAATACTTTGTGGCATCCAAGGGAGCTGAGTTTTTGTTTACTCACCTGCCTCCGAACTCAGTAATAGCAGATGCAGTCCGTAATAAAACAAAGTCTTTTCTCTCCATGCCTCGGGACAAGAATAGCAAAAAATGGTATACTTATGGGTCAGAAAGCATACTCTTATGGAACTCTTCTTCTTCATGCTTCCAATTGTACTGCCATGCTGGCAGACTACGACCTCCAAAATTATTCCAAGCTTCAGGAACTGGTCCCAGCACTACCTGAACATCAGTAGCAGATGCTCTCTAATGTCATTAAAGAGGGCCATACCATTGCCAGTATGCTCGTACAGTCAGCTATGGACATAGTGGACAGGTGGCACGCATCACCACCTCGGCGGTAGTCATGCACTGCACCTCATGGCTCGTCCCCTCAGGGGTACCAAAAGAGCTTCAGCACAAGGTTGAAGAGCTCCCATTCGATCAACAGCATCTCTTTGTGACAACGTCCTCCATTCGGTGAAAGACTCTAGGATGACGTTACGCAGCTCGGGGATGTATACATCCCCAGCTAAATGGGCTTGGTATTCCCCATTCCAACACCCTCTGGACCAGTACCAACAGTCTCAGCAACAACCTCAGTTCCAGCAAGAACAGAGGCACAGACCACAATGCCAACGTTCTGGCAGACAACATCAAAGCCAACAGTCCTCGACGTCCCACTCTCAACCCTCCAAGCAACAGTTTTGAGGGCGTGGTTGAGAGTCTGATCCAGCATTCTCAACAGGACACCTTGCAACTGTTCTGTGACCGTCTCTGCCCTTTTTTGCATCAGTGGGAAGCTATCACCACAGGCAAATGGGTTCTGGAGCTGGTGGTATGCAGATACTCTGTCCCCTTCATCTCTATGCCCCATACATGCACCCCTACCCCATCCCTCTTCAGGGACCCTTCTCATGAGATTCTCCTTGACCAGGAGGTCACATGCACTGTCTGCAGTCATGGCTGGCCTCATGTTATGCCCCGGCCAGGGACCTGCTTTCCAAGTTGGTAGCTTTCCCTCCATGGGTTCTTGCTTCTCTTCAATGGTGGATGTGTCCAGGCAGCATTCCCACCAGTGGGCTTTTTCACCAACCACCACCGTAGGTCGCTCTTACCACAGACGCCTCTCTGCTCGGCTGGGGAGCACACCTTGGCCATCACATGGTACAGGGCAAGAGGTCGTTCACCAAACAAATGCTCCACATCAACTTATTGGAAATCCGAGCGGTCCGCTATGCCTGCAAACAGTTCCAATAGTTTCTGGTGGCAAGTCGGCGAATATCTTTACCGACAACACCACTTGCATGTATTACATCACCCATCAAGGGAGAGTTCACTCACCATTTCTCAATGTGGAAGCCATAAGACCATGGGCATGGTATGTTTGACACCAGATCACTTCAGTGGCTACGTATCCCTCCAGAGTTCTCAAAGTGACAGTCGATGCTCTCAGTCATACATTCACCAACCATCACAAATTGGAGATCAACAAGGCTGCCCTCAACCGGGTATTTCACCTGTCGAACCACCCTCACATAGATCAGTTTGCCACCAGAACCAACAGAAAATGCCACTGCTACTGTTCCAAAACAGGACTTTGGAGACAGTACTCGGGGATGCCTTTACCATTGTGTGGGACTCACCTCTCCTGAATGTGTTTTCACCTATTCTGCTTATCCACAGGGTACTACTCAAGGTCAGATAAGACCTCATCATCCTGGTAGCCCCAGCCTGGTCCAGACAAACTTGATTCTCTTATCTCTTGCAGATGTCAGTAGCAGCTCCTTGTTTGTTTCCTCCTTGATGTGACCTTCTGTCTCGGGACTTCGGCCACACTCTGAATCCCGATCCTCTCAAACTACACCTCCACGCATGGCTCCTTGATGGTTCCACAATGCCAAAACTGCATGCTCTGAGAGAGTAAGGAGAATCAATAGTAGATGGGGAATCAACATGTAAATCTTACCTTTATAAGCAGTGGTGGTTTTCCCACCGGAGGGACTACCACTACTCTGTGCCTCCTCAGACTGTGCCATTGCCTGATCTTCTGGACTATCTCCTGCACCTGCATGAGTCAGGCCTTAGAGATTATTTTTCTTTCTCTAATTTCTATCCCCTGATCCTTGTAATCACTGACGTTTTGAAACATGGTAATCAGAATTTCCACTTTTCATTTGCTGGAACTATTTCCTCAATGGGCTTCTGCTGCTAGGCTTGGTATTGTGTTGCTTTCACTCCATTCTATTCATTGCATGACGCTGCTTGTGTACCTCTGACGTAATGGTGTCTTACCTCCAGCTGGTAGGGCTTTTTTTTTGGAGTGGGGGGTCCTTTATGTAACTGCCTTTGTTTTTCTATCTCATTATCATTTAGGTTAGTTTTTTGCTTTCTTATAAGCTTTGTTCCTTTCCTTAACTACCTTGTCACATTCCTTGTTCCACTACGGTACACTTTTCCTATCTTTAATTAAGGTTGGTATCCTAGGAATAGTCAGGCTGTCTGTCTTCATAATTCCCTGGGTGATATTACTACAGAATTCCTCAGAACGTTCGCTTACACACTGCTTGCCTGCTTATTCCTCACTTCTTTGTCTAAAGAATTTCCAATTTGCTTCACCTGCCCTCCCCCTTAGGCTCCATGAAAGGATAGTATTCTTGTCTTTGGTATTACCTCTTCTTGGATATGTAATTAAGATTGGGAAGTGGTCACTACCCATTGCTTCCTCTTTGTAAATCTCCCAGCAGCATTTGCTTGCTATGTTACTAGAAGCTATTTGCAGGTCTAGACAAGAGAGTTTTCCATCCGCTGCATTGAACCTGGTAGGCATTCCATCTTTTCATATTACTACATTATCTTAAAAAAATTGCTCTGAACATTTTCCATTCTTATCATTTGTCCTACTTCCCCACAATCTTTTGCAATTCCTCAGGTCATTACAGATGACATGTGGGCATGTGACATCTGCAATTAGTTGTTTCAATTCAGTAGCCTCTAGTTTTCTGCATGGGTTAGAAACATTATGTTATCTGAGAAAGGCAGTTGTTTTCTGTCAGTTTGTCAACAGAATTATGCTTGATGTTCAGGGTTTTTACTTCAAAGTAGTTCTGATTCTGCTTAATGAAGGTGCAGAGACTCACACCTTGCCCTATTTCTCTTTCATATCTGTGTATATGATATCCATAGTTTTTCTATAGCCAACTCTGATAAGCATGTTTTACTCAATTATATCATTCTGTAATTCCTGCCCAGGTGCTATAATACTATGTACATTCCAGCTAAAAAATAATCATCCCCATTTCTCTTAACTTCAAATATTTCCTTCACTTTGGAAAGTATGGATTTATTCCACTGAAAAGTTGCTAGTTGGTATGTGCTTTTCAGCAGCTTCACCCATAAGTCTCCTTTTCTCTGTTTTCTTTCCTGTTTGAGAAGTACAGCTTATGAGTTTGGTTATAAACACAATGAATCTCTCTCTTTCTGTGAGTAGCATGTCATCTGCTTTTTACTCTGATAAAACAAAAAAGCAGTCATGTAGCACTTTAAAGACTAACAACATATAGACGGTGAACTTTTGTGGCATGGACCCAAAAGCTCATCACCTAATAAATTATTTTGTTTGTCTTTAAAGTGCTACTTGACTGCTTTTTTGTTTTGTGAAGATATAGACTAATACAGCTCCCTGTCCGTGATTTTTTTTAACCCTGATATCATTCATTATCTTCTTTAGTACTTTGCTGTTCACTAATCCCTGTCCCCATCTTGGGTTTTCTTTACCTTTTTTTTTCTTTCCTTTAAGGTATTTCCTAGCAGTTTCTGCTTTTGAGAATATGCATATATCAAGCTGTGTCTTCCACTGCAGCTACAACATTTGTGTTCTGTCTTTCCTCACACTGCATTTTATAGTTACTTCTACACTTGCTGCTTCTTGATTTGCCTTTGCAATCATTTCCTAGTTGATCAAACTTTGACACCTAGAGCATGGCAGGAGAAGAAATAAATAAACTTAGTAACTTTAGGGTATCAGATATTCTAAACTAGCTATATCTGCCCTTCTCTAAATGTGACCCACATAACTGGAGGATTTGCTATAACCTCCTTTTCTGCTGATTAGCCTCTTAGTGTGTGTACATCCCCTCACCCATTCTTGGCTTTATTTTCTCTTCTGACATGCCAAGTGGCATATCACCAACTACCCTTCTCATTTCAGTTAGGAAGTTGATAGCTGACAGCTTATTTTTGGCTTTCTTACCACCTTTATTTGAAGGAGCTTCCTTGCTTGTTCTTTGTTTTTGCTTTCTGCTGACAAGTCTGCACCAGGTAGTTCCCTAGCTCTTAGCACTTCCACAACACTTTTTTGAACCGCCCCCCTCCACCTTTATGCACTTTTCTGGGGATCTTACTGTTACGTAATTTTCTGCACATCACAGTCCTGCCTCCTACTTGCTGTTCCTTCTGTTGGTTCTAAAGAATCTACACTTTTCTTTTTCCTTGTTTGCATCCAGTCATCCTGAATACGTTCCCTATCCACATCTTCTAGCCTGGTGTCACTATCACACACTTGTTGTCACTTTCCTCTCCCTTGGCCAGCCAGACCAGCCTACTTAGCTAGCAAGGTTGTAAGGGTCCAAGCCCCAGGTTCCAGCAATGAAACAGGCCAGCTACAGTTTTGTCTTTGTTGTGTATACCTACCTTAAAGGCCCCAGACCACCCAGTGACATTTCAAGTAATTCCACCAAATTAAATAATATAATTCACTGCGTAGACATGTGGATTGTCCTTTTTCTGTTGTTTTATGGTAGGAACAATGATTCTGAAACTGCCAATGACAGTTTTATTATTTGACCTGAATTATGATAACAGTTTTATGTGTTTATTACTTATTGTGCTTATATAATAAGGGCTTTTTGATTACTTCTTTAGGATTTTCTAAATTTTTCATAGGCATATATAATTAGTTCTCCTTTCAATGATTTCACATTGTCTCCTCTTTGTGATTCCTTATTAATAATCCATTACTCTCTAATTGTGTGTGAGCAATTAAAATTAGATCCTATGTCGTCTTAAATGACAACGTGTATGCACATAATTATGGGAATGTCTCACGCTTTTTGAAGGTGACCATCCGTCCCATATTGGCCAGGACAGCTTTGTATTTTGGGTGCCAGGAAGGCATCCTGACTTATTTCTAAAGAGGGGCTAATGGCCCTGTATTTGCTGGCTCCTGTCTCCCTCAGCTGTGGGGAGCCGGAACCCAACCATTATGGCTTCTACCGGTTCCCAGCTCCCCGCACCTGGGGCAGAGCTGGGAGAATCACTGGCACGGTTGGCCCGGATCTTGCTCCCTGTGTCTTGGGGGAGCCGGACCAGTGTGGCTGTTGCCTGGCTCTCAGCTCCCCGCTGCTTGCGGGAGCCAGAGCCCGAGCAGTGCAGCTGCCGCCTGCTTCCCTGCTGCTCAGGGAGCCAGAGACTGAGCGGTGTCGCTGCTGCCTGGCTTACGGCTCCTGAGCTGTGGGGAACCAGGAGCACACTGGCACTGCCGGCTCGGATCCAGCTCCCCGCGGCTGGGAAAGCTGGACATGGACCAATGCACCTACCGCCTGCTCCTGACTCCCCTCTGCTTGGGGAATCTGAAGCCTGAGTGGTGGGGCTGCTGCCTGACTCCCAGCTTCCCACAGCTTGGGGAAGCCGAGAGCTGCAGCTGCTCGCCATCCCCCACAGCCCAGGAGCACCCCTCCCCAGTCATCTGGCAGCCACCACCTGACTGATAGGGTGACCATCTCTCCTGTTTTGGATGGGATGCTAGCTCATCCCCCTGTCCTGTATTTGGCCTGGGGAGATATGGTCACCCTACCTCTTTCTATGCCTGCCTCCCCCAGCCACCATTGTACTGGAGGTGGAGGTGGAACACAGAAACTGTTCAGGGTTAAGTAGATTCTGATAAGACTGATTTACCAGTAGAGCAAACAACTGTGAAAATTGCTGGATCACGGCATGAACAGTTAGTTAGCTACTCTCTAAGGGAAGGATGGCAAAAAAAGCTACTTAACTTTGTGTGTATAATTGGGTAAGGCCAGTTAAGAAACTACCTTGATTATTTAGTGCAACTTCCCAAGAAAGTACAACATCATAAAGCTACAGGCTTTGTCCTGTGATGTCCCTTTCTCCAGACATGTAAACATTTCAGGGTAGGTATTATTGGTCTTACTGTGTCTAAATGGTGATGTACGTCCTTATTTCTGCATTACTGTCCACAAGGTTCTGCCCCGTGTCACAAGCCTGTATCACCTAATTTTTTTAGACTTTTGTTTTCATTAGGAGAACTGTTTTAGCTTGTGATCATTGTACTGCACCTCATTGATAATCTAAGAGAGTATTAGATTCATAGTACTGACAGCCAACTCTGTCAGTCTAGCTCATTGACCTCTCAGCTTCCGAAACATGGGTTCATTTTTTTTCTAAACCCTAGGTAGCCCTCCATCCATTTTCACACACATTGTGAACAGTTTAAAGGTTGGTCAGAACCGAATATTGCTCTTTCAAATTTGATAATGTATGAGTACAGAACTGTGACCTTTGATACGTAGTAATACATCAACATGACATGAGCAGTAAGTGCAGCAATTACCTTTACTACACTTGAGATTGTGTTTTAGTTCTCCTCTTGCACGCAATTATTTCAGGGAGGGAAAAAGAGGATGTGTCTAAGTTAAATGTATTTCACAAATGCAGAAATGGATAGACTCTTTGGAAACTTTCTGATTAACAAAATTAAGCGAGGGTGAATTTTTTTTCCCAACAGTGTACTGGCTTTTAAACGAACATAGTTCAGGAGCAGAAAGAGGTGAGCTCTTCTCCTGGGCAACTGGCATTTTGTTACAATACTCTTTTCTGGGATTATTTTCCAGGCTGTTTGATACCATTGTTTATTGTATTATCTGTAGTCTGGCTCCCAGCAATTGGGCCAATCCTGAAAGCACTTATACAGGCAAGTTTATCTGCCTGAGTACGCCTTGAAAGGGATGACTCATATGAGTAAGTTAGTCATACATACAAATGCTTGCGAGATGAGGCCTTACATTTGCAAAGACTGTTCAGGTGAATATTATTTTTAAGTGATGCTTAGGACTCAATTATCCATCAAAGAGAAAGAGGCAGTGGCACTATGAGCTGCCCCAGCAATGTATCTCATCTTTAACCAGCACTGATGAGGAGGAAGTTAGTTGAGTGTGTGTGTCTGTTGCATAACCCATTCATATTATTTGTGTATTGTGATAACATCCTAGTGCGTCTGTGTTAGGAACTTTACAAACACATAAGATGGTTCTGCCCCAAAAAAATTAACAGAGACTTCTAAAATGGTTGGAAGGGGCAGCTTTTCTACTGTGAACACCTGTCCACTACAGATTAGCCTGCAAGTGGCATTATCCATAAGTACGGCACCAGGTCACTTTAAGCAAACAACTGAATAACTGTCAGTGCCTTTCTGTCATTACTGCCATGGACAAAACTCATTTACATTTACATTTACATTACATTTACACAAATGCTACGAGTCTGTCTAATAAGATGGGTGAACTGGAGTACCTCATATCAAAGGAGGAAGTTGACATAATAGGCATCACAGAAACATGGTGGAATGAGGACAATCAGTGGGACACCATCATACCGGGATATAAATTATATCGGAAAGACAGAATAGGTCGTGCGGGTGATGCAGTGGTACTATATGTGAAGGACAATATAGAATCAAATGAAGCAAAAATCCTAAAGGAATCAAAATGTCCCATAGAATCATTATGGATAACAATTCATTCCTCTAATATGAATATGGCATTAGGAATATATTACCGACCACCTAACCAGGACAGTGATAGTGATGCTGAAATGTTAAGGGAGATTAGAGAGGCTATCAAAATAAAAAACACAGTAATAATAGGAGATTTCAATTATCCCCATTTTGACTGGGTACATGTCACCTCAGGACGGGATTCAGAGATTAAATTTCTTGATGCCTTAAATAACTGCTTCTTGGAGCAGCTAGTACAGGAACCCACAAGGGGAGAGTCAATTCTCGATCTAGTCCTGACTGGAACACAGGATCTGGTCCAAGAGGTAACTGTTACTGGACCGCGTGGCTATAGTGACCACAATATAACAACTTTTAATGTTCCTGTGTTGGGAAGAACACCGCAGCGGTCAAACACTCCAGCATTTAATTTCAAAAAGGGGAATTACACTAAAACGAGGAAGCTAGTTAAACAGAAACTAAAAGGTAGAGTAATTAAACTAAAATCCCTGGAAGCTGCATGGAAACTGTTTAAAGACATCATACTAGAGGCCCAACTTAAATGTATACCCCAAATAAAAAAACACAGTAAGAGACCTAACAAAGAACCACCATGGCTTAACAGCCATGTTAAAAAGGCAGTGAGAGAGAAAAGGGCAGCTTTTAAAAAGTGGAAGTCAAATCCTAGTGAGGAAAATAGAAAGGAACACAAACACTCCCAAATTAAGTGTCATAATGTAGTAAGAAAAGCCAAAAAAGATTTTGAGGAACAGCTAGCCAAAAATTCAAAAAATGATAGTAAAATGTTTTTTAAATATATTAGAAGCAGGAAGCCCGCTAAAAAAGCAGTGAGGCCCTTGGACGTTAAAGATATAAAAGGAGCGATCAAGGAAGACAGTGCCATTGCGGAGCGATTAAATGATTTCTTTGCTTCAGTCTTCACAGCTGAGGATGTTACAGAGGTTCCTAAATCTGAGCCAGCCTTTTTAGGTGACAAATCTGAGGAACTCTCCCAGATTGAAGTGACATTAGGGGAGGTTTTGGAGTTAATTGATAAGCTGAATAGTAACAAGTCTCCAGGACCAGACGGTATTCACCCAAGGGTTCTGAAAGAACTCAAATGTGAAATTGCGGAGTTAAAACAACAGTGGTTTGTAACCTATCCTTTAAATCCGCTTCGGTACCCAATGACTGGAAGACGGCCAATGTAACGCCAATATTTAAAAAAGGCTCTAGAGGAGACCCTGGCAATTATAGACCGATAAGTCTAACATCAGTACCAGGCAAATTAGTAGAAACAATAGTAAAGAATAAAATTGCAAGGCACGTAGAAGAGCATGAATTGTTGGGCAAAAGTCAGCATGGTTTCTGCAGAGGGAAGTCGTGTCTAACTAATCTATTAGAATTCTTTGAAGGGGTTAATAAACATGCGGACAAGGGGCACCCAGTGGACATAATATACCTAGACTTCCAGAAAGCCTTTGACACGGTCCCACACCAAAGGCTTTTATGTAAATTAGGCGGTCACGGGATAGGAGGAAAGATCCTTTCATGGATCGGGAATTGGTTAAAAGACAGAAAACAAAGGGTGGGAATAAATGGTAAATTTTCACAATGGAGGAGGGTAACTAGTGGTGTTCCCCAGGGGTCAGTCCTGGGACCAATCCTGTTCAACTTGTTCATCAATGATCTAGAAAATGAGGTAAGCAGTGAGGTGGCAAAGTTTGCAGATGACACCAAGTTGTTCAGGACAGTCAAAACCAAAAGGGATTGTGAAGAACTACAAAAAGATCTCAGCAAACTGAGTGATTGGGCAGCAAAATGGCAAATGAAATTTAATGTGGGTAAGTGTAAGGTAATGCACATTGGAAAAAATAACCCAAATTACACGTACAACATGATGGGGTCAAATTTAGCTACGACAGATCAGGAAAGGGATCTTGGAGTTATAGTGGATAATTCTCTGAAGACATCCACGCAGTGTGCAGCGGCAGTTAGTAAAGCAAATAGGATGTTAGGAATTATTAAAAAAGGGGTAGATAATAAGACAAAAGATATCATACTTCCCCTATATAAAACTATGGTACGCCCACATCTTGAGTACTGCGTGCAGATGTGGTCTCCTCATCTCAAAAAAGATATATTGGCATTAGAAAAGGTTCAGAAAAGGGCGACTAAGATGATTAGGGGTTTGGAACGGGTCCCATATGGGGAGAGGCTAGAGAAACTGGGACTTTTCAGTCTGGAAAAGAGGCGATTGAGGGGCGATATGATAGAGGTATATAAAATCATGAATGGTGTGGAGAAAGTGAATATAGAAAAATTATTTACCTTTTCCCATAATACAAGAACTAGGGGACACCAAATGAAATTGATGGGTAGTAGGTTCAAAACTAATAAAAGGAAATTTTTCTTCACACAGAGCACAGTCAACCTGCGGAACTCCTTGCCAGAGGAGGCTGTGAAGGCCAGGACTCTATTAGGGTTTAAAAAAGAGCTCAATAAATTTTTGCAGGTTAGGTCCATCAATGGCTATTAGCCAGGGGTAAAGTATGGTGCCCTAGCCTTCAGTACAAGGGCAGGAGATGGATGGCAGGAGATAAATCACTTGATCATTGTCTTCTGTTCTCCTTCTCTGGGGCACCTGGTATTGGCCACTGTCGGCAGACGGGATACTGGGCTGGATGGACCTTTGGTCTGACCCAGTATGGCCATTCTTATGTTCTTAAAGTGATGACCTCGTTGTAAATTCTATTATCATTCCTGAGATGCCTGCTCTGTCATCAGTTGGGCAAGCAGAGTTACAGGTGCATCTATATTATGGTTGTATCTACACTTGCATTCATCTTTCAAAAGAGGCATGCAAATGAGGTAAATGGAAAATGCAAATGAGGTGCAGATTTACATATGCGGCACCTCATTTGAATATTCATGGAAGCACCTCATTAGCATCTTCTGAAGTCCCTCATTAAAATGCCCCTTTCAAAAGGAGGGGGTTCGTATAGACACACCGTCATTAACCTCAATAAGGACAGGGCTGTGCATAATATGTTGCCCATATGTAAGTGTTTGCAATATCTCTGGAAGGCCTGGATCCTGCACAGGGGAATTATCCAAAAGTAGGGACCTACCAAATTCATGGTCATGAAAAATGCTCCATGGACTGTGAAATCTGATCCTTACCATGAAATCTGGTTGTTGTAGGGGAGACCACATTTCATAGAGCTGGGAGGCTAGGGAGCAGTGGCTCCTGGCTAGGAGCTCAGCTCTGAAGGCAGCAGCGAAGAAGTGAGAGTGGTGCTCATCGGTTGTGGCAAGGGCAGGGCTCATCTCACGGATAGGTGAATGGGCAGCTGCCCAGAGGCTTGTTGTCAGGAGTTTCTGAGAACACCCACCCCCAATATATACGATCAGCTAAAGTCTCTAACTACTAAGTGCTAGGGAGGGACAGGTCTAATGGCACCCTAGCCAGGGACTCCTCATGTGCACGGGGCTCTCGCTGCTTGACCTGGATTTCCTCTGCACAGTCTACTCCCCGGGCTGGCTTATATTCATCTCTGGACCTTCCCTCGCCTCTGCTGCAGGAAGCTGTGTGGCTGCTGGCTGGGAGTCCAGCTCTGAAAGCAGCGCCACTGCCAGCAGCAGCACAGAAGTGAGGGTGGCATGATGTGGTACTGCCACTCTTACTGTTGCGCTGTTGTGGTGATGTTGCTACGTTGAGATCTGAACCGCCAGACAGGCACTGTCCTCCAGCTAATCTGAAGCTGGTCGTCTCCAGTAGTGATTTCATTTTTACTTTTCTTGTAGCCATTTCTGACTTTTCTGTCGCATTACTTGTATTGACTTAAAATCTCTTTGTGATTAACTTGTTTTATTGTATTATCTAAAGCAGTGTGTTTTGATAGGAGGATTTGGAAAACTACATTTGGGAGAAAAAGAGTTTGTGCATATCATATCTGTTAATGAAATGATGGATTTTATGTGAGCATGTATTGTCCAGGAGAGGGGTGGGCAATGCAAGATATACGTTTCTTGGGGGGAAGTCTGGGATTGGGAGGTGTTGCGGTCACTCAGCAGTGTAATTCAGTCGGGCAGGTTCCACTCACAGACAGACATAGCTGGGAGTAATTTGTGTGCTGGAAACTGTGTAAGCAAAGTCCCAAAGTGAAAGCAACAACAGCACAGCGGTGTAATTTACCACAGATTAAAGGGACGGGATGACCATTACAGCCACTCACTGGTCTAGATTGCACCTTGGATATGTCACACAGCCTGGCCTCTCCACTGTAGAGTTGTATTGGGACTTTTCCAAGGGCTTGTCTACACTAGCTCCCTACTTCGAAGACAGGACGGTAAGTAGGGTGTTGAGAGTTTATTAATGAAGTGCTGCAGTGCTTATGCAGCACCTCATCAAGCATGGCAACTTTGAAGTGTTAAACTTCGAAGTGCTGGCTCGTGTCTAGCCGCAGCTCACCTGCCGGCACTTCGAAGTTCCTTTACTCCTCAAAATTCAAAGTACTGGCAGGTGAGCTTCGGCTAGACATGAGCCGGCACTTCGAAGTTGCCGTCGGGGTGGAATTTGCTTAATGAAGTGCTGCATATGCACCACAGCACTTCGTTAATAAACTCTCAACACCCTACTTACCATCCTCCCTTCGAAGTAGGGAGCTAGTGTCGACAAGCCCCAAGTGTTACTTTTCAGAAGGTCCTTCAAATTGGGCCAAGCCTAGCATTAAGCAGGCATTGCATAAGTGGTGGTGGCTTCTTCTTCATGCTCCAGATGGGAAGTATTCATAGCTGCTGCCCATGTTTCCCCACTTTTTTATTCTTAAGGCTCCAGCACATTCTCACTTTTCTTTTTCTTCAAAAACCTAATAGGACATTGTCCTGCTGGCTGAGAGTGATTTGAATGGTAACAAATCCAGGTTTTTCCTGTGATATTATTTGTTCTTTTGGAAGAAAGGAGAGTACGACGTAACCGTTCACATCATTATATTTGCATGAATTAGTTGTAACTGAAGCACCCACCCTATAAATTATGGATACGGGTGTGACCCTATAGGTAGCAGTGTGCAGGACAGAGGCCTGTGTTAGCAGCTGGGATTATTAACTAGGTCACAATACAGTGTATGCCCCACTTCAGATTTTGATTAAATTCAAACAACACAACTTCCCCTTCCCTTTCCTGACCGAGTTTTTGCAAAGCCAGTTATCAACAGAAGCATTTCCATGCAAATATGTTGCATTTCAGTGGTAACAGCTTATTTGCAAAGGAGTAATTCAATCAAAAAGTATTAATTGTTCAGACACTGAGACATCTTGCAAATATATAAAAACCATTAGAAAAAATGGCAAGCAGCAGTAGCAGAAGGTGCCCAGCACCTCAGAGGCCCACACTCTAAGGTCTCATGCCAGGCTGCTGTGTGTGTTTTAACAAAGAGTACATTAAATCCGTTCTGATAGAATGAGTTAATGAAGGATTTATTTTATTTTGGAGAGGGTCAAGTTCAAGATGACATTAATTTAAAAAGGAAAAATATAATGGCTTAGCATACACAACTGCATTTCACTGCTTAGAAATGGTTGCCTTCCAAAAAGGCAGTTGAGGTGGAATGCTTGCCAGACTCAGTAGTTCATTTTAATCATTTGCATCCTGTGAATGAGTGAATTCTTTGAACTCCAACCATAATTCTTCTGTCTTATAAATAACCACATAAAATATAAACCACTTTAAAGACCGTGTGAGGCACAGGAGGTCTTGCAAGAGTGCAAGTCTTACAAGAGTATTGCATAGTACTGAGCACAGGGCAGCTGACTGATTTGCTGGCCTTTTGAGCAAGGTCACCGGATGGCTTCAACCCCAGGAAGGGACAGGCCTACAATGGAAGGGGCAGGCCTGGCGCTAGCCTTCCTCAGCCAGCCCTTGAATGCCACCATACTGCCCAGACCAGTACGATTCAGAGATCCAGGACTTGGCAAACTGCCATTCCCATGGTAGCAGCAGTGGCAGCTGGGAGCCCCAGGTCCTTTTAAATCTCTGGGCCCCCGAGCAGTTGCCTTTGTGCGCACACACCCCAACAGCCCTGACTGGACAATTTTTCCCTTGCACATGCTCTCATGTATTAAGTGTGGGGATGAATATCAATATTTGCTGCAGCATTCCTAGGGCAGTATTATTTGTGAAAGCCTCCTTTGGTTATGTAAGACTGTGTAGCACTAGGAGATCTTCTGCTAGAGGTCCTATATACTGCATTATTGTGTGTGTGTGTGTGTGTGTGTGTGTGTATACTGCTGAGAGAGAGGTTGTGCTAGACTGGGAGCAGAAAGCATCATCTTTCAAAGGCTTGTCTCAAGCCTGATGGTATTTTAACATTGTTTTTTGTTCAGTTGCCTTTCAAAATCTATGAAAGCCTTAAGCTGTCTCGTTGCAGTATTGCAAAGGGTCGTAATACTGAATTGCCTGTGAAATTGAGCCGATGCTCAGATTGCTGCGTAACTGATAGGAGAGTAGAAATTTAGAAGTGTATTAATACTAATGAGAATTGCTCAGCTGAAGCTGTAATCAACTAGTTGAAATACTCCTGGTGTGTCATAGAAAAATGTTTGTCTACTTGTTGATAGTCAATTTGTTTGCTCCCTAAAACATCTGAGATTTTAACAGAGATTTAAACAGAACTGTGATGATGCCAAGAGTCAAAATAGGTCCTGCTGGCACTAAGGTCTGACTGCCCTAGGCCCCACCCCTTCCGCTGATAGGCAGAGCGCAAAAGGGGCAGTTGTCCTGGGGCTTGCTGTTTCAAAGGAGCCCAGAGTTCTGGTTGCTGTTGCTGCTACTTTGGTAGTGGTGGTGGTGGCGGCGGCATCTGTAGCTCCAGGCCCCTTTGAAGTGCTGCAGCAGCACCATTCAGTGCAGCTCTATGGGGGGCAGGGAGGGAACCCAGTGCCACAGTCCCAGCAGCACTAAGGGCTGACTGCCCTAGATCCTGACCTTCCACCCCTGATCCTGTTCCTTCTGGGGGCCTGGTGCTGGGGCCCTCCTCCCAGTTTGCCCCAGGGCCCATGGTTGCTGTTGGACTCACTGAATATAAATCAATGGACTGGTACCAAAAGGAGCCTTAATTTGAATAATGTGACAGATGCAAAAATATTTAAACCAAAGTGTGAGGCCAATTTAATTTTGATATTTTTGCCTTGTAACCCTAAGACTTAGAAAATAGAATATCACCTGAATGGGGTATGAAATATCTGCAGAACTGCTCAATCTTTATAAATTGGTCTTCAGAAGGCATTTTTAAGGGTGTAGTATGAAAATAGACTATGTCATTTAAGTATTCAGATTGTTTATCCCATTTCCTAGATAAGTCTTGGTCACCTGACTTAAATGTATACTGATCTATTATTTATGCTTTGAAAATAGAGCTGATAAAAAGCATGTGTTCTCGCTATTATGTTTTGTCATATCTAGCTAAAAAGATTGAAATCCTGAGAAACAATTTTCTGAAGAAATGAAATAGTATGCCCTCCCGAGCCCTTGGGGAAAATAGCCTCTCTGTTTGCTCAGAATATGAAACAGTAAAACAGTATAAGTAAAACAGACAGCCATGCCAAGCATGTCACATTTCTATTTGTACAGGTTGGAATGATGTTTTAAAAACATTTTCTAGTTATTTTTGATAAATAAATGGTGCAAATAACATCTGCAAACCAGCCCTGCTGAAGTAAGAGTTTTCAAATCAGATTTGCTTTACAGTGCAACTTGAAAATTGCTTTGCAAAACTTAAGTTGAATAACTTCCGGGAAAATATGCAAAAGAAAGATACAAGACCCTATCTTATCTTCAGCTTATATGCGCACAAAAGGTGGCAACACTGGTTCTCTATCTATATCCCATGCAATCCCTCTTCCAGGCTGGTTCAATGCCACAGATGAAGAAGTTAAAGCCAGTAAAGTTAGCACTAATATATTCTACAGTACATTGGGAGGGTTAGTTTGCCACAAAGACTTACTCAAGACACACTTCTTCCTAAAATATGGAGACTATACCCTATGGGGATGTTTCAAAAGGATTTGAGGAGGATGCCACTGAAGTAATAGTCTCAGTCTCTATGCTTGTCCTCCCCTGCTTAAATATGTCACCCATGGAAAATTGACATGAGTCTTCCACTCATATCTCAGCCTTAGGTTATTAATCCTAATCCCTTTGTAGCTGACAGGATATCTGCTGTTGACTCAGAGGAATATTGGGCGCTAAATTTGGGTCTCTTTTCTTGGCTTGATAACAAGTAGGATGTCTTCATGTCATCCTCCTATTTGTGAGTCCAGTGATGGCTGATCAGCACAATTCTGGAGCTGCAGATCTTATCACAGAAGGAGCAGGTGTTGGTAGCCATTGGAGGAGTGTGGGGCAGTTTTTAATGCTCTTCTTCTCCGCCTCACCTTGTCTGCACTGTGGCAGAACCTCTCTAATTGCACCACCCCCTCATGGATTACCATTCTCCCCGGGGACAGTCTTGGGCAAGGTTCTCCCAAGTGTCAACACTGATGGTGCACTTTTCCATGTGTGCCTTCAGCATGTCCTTATATCGCATTTGCTGGCCCCCAAGACTCCTCTGTCCTTCCTCCAGCTCAGAAAACAGAATCTGTTTAGGGAGGTGCTGATCAACCATCTGAACCAAGTGGCCAGTCCAACGAAGCTGTTGATGAATCATAATGGCTTCAGTGCTGGCCATGTTTGACTTTTCCAGGATTCTAGTGTTTGTGCGCCTGTCCTCCCAAGAGATATTTAGGATTATCCTGAGGCCGTGGTGATGATATCGTTCAAGTGCCTTCAAATGACATTTGTATATGGTCCAGTGCATACAGTAGCATTGGAACAACCACTGCACAGTATACAAGGAGCTTTGTCTTGGAACAGATGTCCCGATTCTCCAAGATCCCTTGTCTCAGAAAATAGTTTTAGGTGAGCTTTCGTGGGACAGACCCACTTCTTCAGACCATAGCCAGACCAGAACAGACTCAATATTTAAGACACAGAGAACCAAAAACAGTAAGCAAGGAGGACAAATCAGAAAAAGATAATCAAGGTGAGCAAATCAGAGAGTGGAGGGGTGGGGGGAAGGTCAAGAATTAGATTGAGCCAAGTATGCAGACTCAATCTAATTCGTGACCTTCCCCCCACCCCTCCACACTCTGATTTGCTCACCTTGATTATCTTTTTCTGATTTGTCCTCCTTGCTCACTGTTTTTGGTTCTCTGTGTCTTAGATATTGAGTCTGTTCTGGTCTGGCTATGGTCTGAAGAAGTGGGTCTGTCCCACGAAAGCTCACCTAATAAATTATTTTGCTAGTCTTTAAAGTGCTACTTGACTGCTTTTTCTTTTGATAGTGTATAGACTAGCACAGCTTCCTCTCTGTTACTATTTAGCAAAAAGATGACTCTGAAAGTATGAGAAGTGCTCCACGTTTTCCAGCAGTTCTCCATTTACTTTAATAGAAGGTACATGAAAATTTGGAGCGTGCAATCAGGCATTGAATCCTTTGCAAATAAAACTAGGGGCCTCAGTGCCAATTTGAGTATGCAAATGCAAGATTTGGACTAGTTAGGATGTCTGTACTTGAAACCTGTCTATGTCTATGTTTAAAACTAATTAGGGCGTCTATGTTTGAAATGCTTTTCATTCTAATTTAAATGAGCACCCTTACAATGCATCAGCCAGTGTGCTGGAAAAGATATTTTATGCCATAGTGGCTCTACAGAAGCCTTGCTGCCAACAGGCCAATGAGATGATCCTATGCCTTCATAGATACCCTTAGATGTGTGAAGACCTTGACAGAGCTGCTAATTTGCGCAATGGGGGCAGGGGGGGTTGAACCCCCCATCCATTTCTAGGGAGTATACACCCAGATCCTCATGGGATGGAATATATTTGAAGTCATTTCTCATCCCCATGCACAGATTGGAATGCTGTTGCTTTCAGTGTTTGTGAAAGCTGATGTTCTCCAAAGATACTATTTGCAGAGGATCCCTGCTCCTGGGATTTAGCTTCCTGAAAGAGACCAAATCCAGTGATATATCCACAGAGAATAAACATTTACAAGTGGTGCTCTTTTTTTAGTGAGTTGATAAAAGAGAATAAACACAGCAGAGACATCTTTGTGCATTCTTAGTCATTAACTGTATTAATACATATTTTTTAATAATTTTTTTTAAGTTTTAAAGGATGGAAATTTGCTTGATGTTACATTGTGTCAGATCTAACCCAGCAATAATAAATGTCCCCATATGGGTTCTAAGTCTGTTAACAGATGTAACTGAGTCTTTGTCAAGTTTAAGGGTAAGACCTCTCAAAAATAAACTGTTCTTTACAAAATGGTTGTACATGTTCACTGTCACATTTAACAATACAGATGACAATAATACAGATATACCATTTTATTCTTTGAATAGTCAGAAAGTGGGTATTTGTTTATATTTTCTACAGAAAATATAAACAGTAATAGAAGTGGCAATTTTAAGTCCTGGTACACTCAGGCATGACTAATCCATGTATGTTTTATCCTTTGTTTCTTTCGTCCAAAACATTCAAGTGGTTTAATGCAACATGGGTGTATCATTGATTATTTAATCGCTTAATGCTAGGATTTCCTGGAGACCAACTAGGAAAGGGTCTACCAGTGCCAAGGGGTAAATGTAGACATGAATGGATTTCATCATAATTCCAACAAATCTGACTTTTTCCTCATTTACTTCCAATTTTTGTATCCATGGGAATCATGGTTGAAAGGGCATTCGTCTAATATGAACCAAGTTCTTTGTTTATCACTTTTTGACATACAATAAATTAGTTCTCTTTGAAAATTAGATTCTGTAATGAGAGCAGAAAATTATTTGTGGCATGTGGCATTTTGTTCACATAATTTCTGGCTATAGGAAGTTATGCTTTATTGGTATAGTTAGGGGCTTGCCTCTTGAAGTTTGCCAAACTTTTGCCTCCCTCAAGCAGTTTGTGAAGGGAACTGTTAAGTGTGCGATTAGATCCCTCCTTCCCACAGAGGGGTGACTTTCCCAGCTGATGTCTGTATATAGTTTAAAAGGGTATGGGAACGTTGCATGCTAGAGGAGCGTAAAATGTGTTTTTGTTATGTTTATGGTTTACATATATATCCCAGGATATAGATGGCATAGGCCATTGTTTAATTATTAGTCCCTGGCAATTCCAGGCAGAAGGGGCTCCCCTGGAAGATTTCATTTTGTTGTGTCTTTGGAAAAAAATCTGTGTGTGTGTGAGTACCTGTGCACATGTGTGTGTGGTGGTGGGGACGGAAGGGAGGAGATTAAGCATGGGATAAAAAGGAAGGATGGACAAGATCACAAAGACGGGCTTCAAGACCCTACTTCTGTGTGTGTTTGTCCATGGAAAGAGAGATTGTGATGGCCGTGTCAGAGACCTATAGTTCTGATTGTGGTGCTGTCTCTTTGTCGTGACCTGTGACTTGAACACAGACTGCCTGGAGTGTTTTACATTAATGATGAGTAATGAATGAATAATATGAATAGTGTCTTCCAGAGATATTAACTTGATTATACTTCATTTTAAATGTCTGAAAAGGGTTAATAGACGTCTCACAGAATTTTATATGCATGTTACAGGCATGAATCATAGAATCATAGAACACTAGGACTGGAAGGGACCTCAAGAGGCCATCGAGTTCAGCCCCCTGCCCCAATGGCAGGACCAAGTACTAACGCAACCACCCCTGATAGACATCTATCTAACCTGTTCTTAAATATCTCCAGCGATGGAGATTCCACAACCTCCCTTGGCAATTTATTCCACTGTTTGACCGCCCTAACAGTTAGGAACTTTTTCCTAATATCCAACCTAAACTTCCCTTGCTGCAGTCTAAGTCCATTGCCTCTTGTTCTATCCTCAGAGGCCAAGAAGAACAAGTTTTCTCCTTCCTCCTTATGACTCCCTTTTAGATACCTGAAAACCGCTATCATGTCTCCCCTCAATCTTCCCTTTTCCAAACTAAACAAGCCCAATTCTTTCAACCTTTTTACATAGGTCACATTCTCCAGACCTTTAATCATTCTTGTCGCTCTTTTCTGGACCCTCTCTAGTTTCTCCACGTCTTTTTTGAACTGCGGTGCCCAGAACTGGACACAATACTCCAGCTGAGGCCTAACCAGCGCAGAGTAGAGTGGAAGAATGACTTCTCCTGTCTTGTTCACAACACACCTCTTAATGCATCCCAGAATCATGTTTGCTTTTTTTGCAACAGCATCACACTGTTGACTCATGAATTTTCATTGCAGATTGTCATGACCAACAGTTCTCAAACCTGGGCCTACAAGGTTTGTCACAACAGCCACACTCCAATCTTCCGCCTGGTGGTCTGCTGGCAATCCCTGCAGCCCCACTGTGAGGCTATGCCTCTGCGATCTGATTGGCAGAGTCCCAGAACAGCTGATTGGCATCATTCCACAGATGAACACCACCAGAGCTGGAAAGCAAGAGAAGTGGGATCCTGAAGTGCTCTTGTTCCTATTTGAGCAGTACCAGGAACCGGAAGCTATCCAAACTGGGATCCATCCTTCTCTAGACTGCATACCACATACTCCTTGCTCTCCAATACCGTGTCCCCAGCTGGATGTCCTGGCATTCATATCCAGCTTGCCTCCTGACAACTGAGCTGTTATTCCCGACCTCTGATTTGTCTCCTGCCTCTGAGTCTCTGGTATAATGACCTGGTCTGAACTTGGTTCTCAACTCACAGTTTTATTCTCCAGTTTGTACCCTGCTTTTGACCTACCCATATCATGACACAGCCAACTGTTGAGTACTTTGGAACTTCTGCCCAGGTACACACTAACACTGAAAGGAATATGTCAAACCTCCCCCTACATTGGGACTAAAGCTGCCCATGGAACTGCAGCCAATTGCCAAGACACCGTTTGGTGAACATATGCAATGTTGCAGCCTGCAATGTCAGTGTAGCAAGAATATCTCCAAGAAAACCTGGCCAGAGGATTCATCCACAAGGTGACTTCACCCGCCAGCACACCAACACTTTTCATAAAAGATGCTTGTAGTCTCCACCTCTGTGTCAGTTACTGAGCCCTAAATCAGATACTCACTACCTTTAACTCCTGAGTTGTTAAACCATGTGGGGACTACCTGCACAGTCACTACACTGGATCTCTGGAGAGTTGTCTTTCAGACCTGCTCTGTCTAATTTTGAATATTTACTTGTCATTCAGATAGACTACGGGCTCTGTGATATTCCAGCACTTTACTAGTGATCAAAACAAAAAAGCAGTCAGGTAGCACTTAAAAGACTAACAAAGTAACTTATTAGGTGATGAGCTTTCGTGGGACAGACCCACTTCTTCACACCATAGACATTCCAGAACAGACTTTAGTAAACAAGGCTTTACTAGTGACGTGCTACAGGATCTAGTGGACCAGTTTGTGGTGGTGTATGTAGATGACATGTTGACCTTCTCAGATGATGTGGTTCAACACATGACTCAAGTCCACATAGTCCTGGAGAGATGACAGAAATATGTTCTCTGTGCTAAACTTGAGAAGTGCATGTTCTATCAGACCTCAATCAAGTTCCTGAGTTTCATCCTGTCCTGAGAAGGAATCAAGATGGAGTTGTGCAAGGTCCAGGATGTTTTTTGACTGAGCAGCTCCTGAACAAGTGCATGACCCACAACATTTTGAATTTCAACTGGATGGTTATGTTGAATTTTTCAAAACAAACCAAGTGCCTCCTTCAGTTGCCTGCTCTGGAAAAATGTCCAGTTCCATTGGTCACCAGAGGTGCAGCACACATGTGAGCAGTTGAAGCTTGCCTTCATCATTGCTCCAAACGTGATTCCAGCTTTTATTGTGGAAGCCAGTGCAGCTTGCACAGTGATTGGGGATGTTCTCTCCAAAAGGCATGTACCTGAGTAAATACTGCAGGGTATTACCTACTACTCGAGGGAGCTCACCTCTGCTGAGCAAAACTGAGATCTTGGACAAGGAGCAATTAAGTCAACTGAGATGGCTTTTGAAGTGTGATATGACTTGGAAGGTGCCCACTAACTATAAGAACCTGGCATACCTGTCCAGAGTCAAAGCCCTAAGCCAATGGCAGATCTGGTGAATTCTGTTCTCCTGGTTCAACTTTACTGTGAGTTAGTGCCCAGTAATCAGAAATGGCAAGACCATTGTCCTGAAGATACGGCTGAAACCCATGAAGCCGCAGTCCAAAACCAGTTTGTGTTCTCAAGTTCCAGAATTTCCTTAATCCAGTTTGCCACCATCAGCTATCTATGCTCCTCTGCTCTGCTTTTGTCTTTGGAATGCTGCCTGATGATGTAAGCCAGCATCAGGCACGGAAAGCTGTGAAAATAATTGAACTCCACTCTGCTCTCGACTGTGTGCCTTCTACTACTTAGTTTTGATTCCCTGGCTTGATTTCTTGCCATTCTGAGCTGGCTTGAATCCTGGTATCTGAGTTCTCGTTCCTGAGCTCCAGATTCTCCTGTCTCTGACCCTCCCACCCCTATTCCAAACCTACGTCACACTCATAACTCTGACTCTTTGTATGTCTCCTGCTTCTGACCTCCGAATATCCTGACCAAGCCAACTCTTGACCTCAGTCTTATGACAGTGGACTCTGGCTGGAATTATTAAGTCTGGCCACCCACAAGCCAGCTGTAAAACAGATGGTAATGAGCACATCAGTACAAGGTGTTACAGATGACTATAATCCACTGTCATTTACCACTTTTATAAATAGAATCTTTATATAAACTGTAAATTTTATGGAAACAGCCTCATTTACATGGCAGCCTGAGACTCATAACGTTCTTCACCATAGACAAAAATTGAGCTGTCAGACTCAGCACAAGAATCAGGCATTTCCCTGAAGTTGTACAAAAGTGAGGAGTAAGCAAGTCTTTTTGCGTAGTCCTGCGCCAGTCCTCTGTGAAAGATAACCAAAGACAACT